>NW_013549669.1:47489-86538 GCF_000499425.1 Eimeria acervulina
ATATATATATATATATATATATATATTTTCCGTGACACCTGGATGCTTAGGATCTCCAGAGCTCCTCGTAATTCTGCTCCGTTTGCTTCCGTGTGGTTCTCTTTGCTGTGTGCGCACAGGTATCCACATCGCTTACGGAACGGCTCTTTGGCAACTGTACAGCTGTGCCGTTTTAGGGGGAGATTCTGCAGGGGGGATGCGGAGAGCAACAAGTATAATGTGTACGAGAAATTTGGACCTTGCGTGCAACAACAGAAGCAAACGTGGTTTTCAGTGGGAGGACAAGACGTGCAAAGCCTTATCTGCCCAGGAGAGTTCCCCACAATCAAAGACTGCATTCTTATTTTGCGTGATGGGGGGCCGACTAAGTGAAGGGGTGAACTTCTCCAATGCACTCGCACGCCTTCTGGTAGTGGTTGGCATGCCCTTTCCTTCTGTAAAAGATAAAATATTCATTTTACACAAAGAGCATTATAATGCAATTATGACTAATCCGAAAGCTACGGCAGATGAAGCCGAAGAAGCGAAGCCGGCACCATCCGACTGGCCGGCAGATGCCAAGCAGCTGCAACAGCAGCAAAGGGAGCAGCATTTCGTTGACTATGGTTTGTTGCAGTGCATGATCACTGTTAACCAGACAATTGGCCGCGCCATTCGTCACAGCAAGGACTACGCAGCAATATTGCTTGTGGACAGGAGGTATAGTCTTGCCCGCGTGCAACAAATGCTGCCACGTTGGCTTCTGCCGAGCCTGGACACGACACGCCGTGTAGACTATGGGGCAGAGGACGACGTTGAAGGCATAGCCAGGCGTCTACAATTGTTCTTTGCACCTTTAGAAAGATCGGAACAGGGTAGCGAGCCGGAAAGAATCAGCGCGTAGTGGGTTGCTACCCGCGTGCTGGTTACTCTGCCTGCTTGGATGTGAGCTTATCCCCAAACGCGGTCCTTACGGCTCCCAGATATAGTTGCAGGCGCGCCACCTCCATTTCTGCGTGAGGGACATGCTTTGGTGATCAGACAAGCGGACATGCCTAGCATTTTGACTCAGCCTATACAGCATTTTGTGGACTGGGTCTGCATAGAACAATTTTCTTCCAGAGTAAGTAGAACGGTTCCGAAGGGAGGGAGGTTAGTTCGTTTGCCTGATTCAGCGCAGTGCATGGATGCATGGAAGACTTGACTTCTCTAGAAGGGCCGCCTCAAGCTCGCACATAGAAATTAATGAGTGCGGATGTTGGAAGGGACCGAAGTAGTCTTTATGCAGATCTCAAATGCGCTGCCTCACACCAATGCGCACTGCTGAACTAGTGACTCAGAGCCAAACGGTCGAGTAAAATCGAAGTTCAGTATGCAGACCACGGCAATACAGAAGATAAATGAGGCCCTGTGTGTATTGGCTGTTGAAGGTGTTAATGTCACGAGCATCCATATAGCACCACCAGTAGGTCCACAGTTCTCAGTTGCATTCCTACCACCGGTCGAAGCCCAATGCTGTGCCACATGGGGATTGCTAGTAGGGGATCAGAGGTAACTTCGAAACCGTACAGAAATGGAACGTCTACGGGAGGAACTCCTCAGGAGACTCCCCATGCACCATGGAATTTGGAATTTTGTGGGTTTGTATGCCTGGGATGCTATGGATTTGCTTCGCTGTTAATACAGATTGCATTTTATGGAGCACCCTTCTGCAAGGTTGTGCATACAAGTGTTCTACGGGGTTTCGTCTAGTAGCTTTGCGTGGCTCGGCTTAGCTCATCCATCTCTTCCAGGTACTACGCGTTCTTGTATAGAGAATGGTAATGCATCAACGTTCATGAATCATCACAAGACAATCCCAGCGCTTTTTTTTGATATCGGGTGTGTCCCTGTAGCTTCGTATTTATTGTAGTGGAAGCTCGGCGTTCCTATTTTCTTTCTTTTTCTGTACTCTCTTAGTAGGTCTCAGTCATAGTACGGTAGAAAGAGTCTCTTTTTACCTCCTTGATTTCGATCGTGCTTTGGTAAGGTATACAGTACACGCCTTGATCGCGGCATGCTCTCACTGCGTGGCCGTTGCACACGTGAGATGCCAGACATGAGTTGCTTATTAGGGAGCGAGAGTTTTACGTTAAAGTGTAGGCTTTGGTTGTTTATAAAATGGTGTGTCGTTCCATGCAATACACGGGAGTGCATCTGATGGTAGAGGGGTTGGACGCAAATTCCCTCACACACCCGTGCTGGCGGAATGCAGCGAATGGACGTCGATCTCTTTGAACCTTTAGAATAGTTACATTCCACACTATATGAAGTCGACGTTGAAGCTACAGTCTAGAAGGCTTTGCGCAAGTCTGAACTGGGGGGATACCTGGCTTCGGCGGTGGCAGCGGGGCTAGGAGCTGCCCTAGCGCTGTTATTTTGCTTGTTTTCTATGGGAGCAGATGTCAAGCGAGAAGCGCCAATGGCGGATGCGCTTGCCGTAGAAAGATTCAAGACGGCCATTGGGTGCAACAGAAGAAGAACCTATTTGTATGCAGGGGGGAAAAGAAACTGACGAATACGACTCGAGTGCAGAAGCCGGAGGGCGAATAGAGGTTGGAAAGCTTCTTAGATCAGCGTCGCGGCTCGCCTCAGCAGTTAAATCAGACGAAGTCCAGATATTACTCGCCACTGAAAGAAAACGTACAATAGGCTTTTCAACAAGTGGGCAAAAGTATGGATAATCAAGAGCCAACAGAGAGCCTTGACCGTGCATTGGACGCCCTACGCTCCCAGCATGGAACTGCCATTCTGCGTGCAGAAGTGCTCATAGAGAATGGGCGAAAAGCCCTACATTCTTTGAGCTGGATTAAAATGAGGAGTTAATAGCGCTGGTGGCGGCCCTAGAGAAAGAAGCGGAGTTGGGGGGTGTGCTTTCGTTTATCCAGTATTTGTGTGTACTTCACCATACTATTTCGAATATGTGCCGACGGTTAGGTGACGCCCGTGGCGGGCTTTCCGCAGAACGCGAATTTGCAGACGAAAGGGACGAAGGATCCTTACTATCTCTTACAGATAAAGTTGAGTGGCTGAGGGATTTGGCCAGCAAAAAGAGACATGCAGTAGAAATGTCGATCAAGCTGGAGAAAAGTATGTTATCTGTCGTAAGAACACATCTTTTTGGAGGGCGCGAAACCACTTTGATGTGGTTTGAGGGCGAGTTGGGTATTGCCAAGGCGAATGCGGCTGCGGCTAGAGGAGACGACGGAACCAACGGCGACAAAGGAAAGCACAAGGGCATTGGTCTACAGCAAAGTGATGTCCCTTTCCGAAAAACTAGAATTGGCAGAGGCGGTGCTGGTTATGCTGCGCGCAAATTTGGAAGCCGCTCAACGGCATATATCTTTGGGTGGCATACTTGCGGCCAAGAGAAACGCTGAGGAATTAGAAGGGAAAGCACGCGTACTGCTGTTGAAATGCTGGACCGTGGCCATGAAATATCCCCATGCAGGGGAAAAATGTTCCGTCCTATTATACACAGTATGCTAAAGGACGTGCGCCTGAAAACCAATTGGCGCGCCGTCTCGGAAAAGCTGGGCTAGCGAGTAGCGCTGCGCGAAATATAGACAACGAACTCAGTGCCTCCGGGCTCGCCTGAGGCTTCAGCCAGGCCAATCCCTCATCTTAATAACATATTGGTCACTGGCCTTCTGGAATGCGCAAAGGAGATTGCTGACAAGGCCGAAAAACACTATTCTGACGCCAGAATATTGGTGCATAGATTGGACGAGACGAAACAAATGATAAGTCAACTCCAGAAAGTGACGGCCACCGTCAGCCCCATGGTGGAGCTGAGCAGCAAGTGCTATATGCTCATGCTGGATAATTGCTCAAGGTTCTGGACGCGGGTATCGTATTCAGCGTGCAGCTCGCTTCCCTTTCCTCGCCAAGTTGCGCAACTCTTTCACATTCCGAACAGGGTGTGTTGGAAGATTGCAGACGAGCTCTGATGCCGCCAAGAAGGCAGCTAAGGAGGAAAATATGATTAAGGTAGCTTTAGAAGCAGCAGCAATCATTCAGGAAATGCGGAGGCAGTGGAAGAACATACGGTGAAGCATCAAAGGGAGCACACCTTCATTGACGCCTGGTGTCTTGCATGCTGATCTTTAAATATGATCAGTGTAAAGCAATGCATAGAAGCATCATTGCTCCATCTTTTTGCTCGCTATGTGGTGGGGAGTCAGCGCCGCAAACTAATGTAAACATGGATCCGAGGAAGCTGCGCTGCCCCAACTGCCTGGATAATTTTATCTTCTGCATTTGTGGGTGTGCTTGCATGTCATTTCAGTTCCGTGCAATGCGATGGTACGTTCTGTGCTCCAAATGATGTAGATGTTCGGTAGACCTCCCAGTTTCTACTTTGCCATTTTGTTTGGGGAGCTTGCGCAAAGTCAAAGTGCCTCTGGTGTGTGGTATCTGAATTTTGTGTTCCCTGATCAGTGGATATTGCATGGCGGATTGTAATGTAGCAGGGGAACAGATTCGGCACACTTTCTTCCCTGCAAACAGTAAAAATCTCGTGTACAGAAATGGGGCTTTCAGCTTGATGCATTCTGGGATGCTACTGTGCATGCCATAGACGACCAAAATGCCGGCGTTCACCGTGGAGAGCATGCATTCTCTTTTACGATGTTGTCGGGCCATGCTGGTGATTTACTGGAGCTGGAAGCATTCACTTGACAAAGTGAAGAAGTAGCTTCTTTTTATTCGTATGTACTCCAGACGTCCCAGAGAACTTAGTGACCGACAATCTTAACCAAGTTGCTGGGTCTCTGCGTGTATAGCTTTTTGGACAGTGCGCAGTTGCACCCTGCAGATTTTCTTGTTCTGCCTTAATATGACACACGGGCATAACTGCAGTACTCACTGAGGGTTGTGCAGAGTTTGGCTGCCTCTTGCGTTGGGAATCGCATGCCAAGCGAAATACAGTAGCCGCCACTTTCACAGCACGTTTAGATCAATCTGAAAAAGGTCTCGCCTATTTGCTCTTTATCCATCTGTAGGGCCAGTTACTACTTATGACTGAAGCTGCATCGAGTAATGCTGCTACATCGGGAGCTCTTAAGGGCTTTAATGTGTAAGTTTTGGCTCCCTGCAAGCATCTTTTCTGCGCATAGAGGCCAGTCTTGTCTGCGGAGCAACCAGCGAATAGTACCGGACTAGGTTCGCAATAAAGAATGCGCAGGTAACTGGGCATTCTTTATTACAAACGTAGTCCGGTGAACTCCCGTTGGCACCGAGACCTCAGCGGTAGTTCTCCGCCCCATATGGGTCACAGAGCAAGCCTAGTGGCATGCAGAGACAGCCCTTCGTTATGAATAATAACTTCTTGGGGCTATAGGACAACCGTATTGCCAACTGTTCAGCAGACTACTTTGCAGACTCCATCCAACTAAGGAACGATAGCAAGTTGCCCGCATTTCCTCACGCGAGCATTCCAGGTCACTGTCCCATATGCAGGAACTTCTGTTTAGGTGTATGCTTGTCTTCATATGAAGTGGAAGCAGACTGCAGCGCACAAGATGACTGCCGAACGTCATGGTGTCATAGGCTGGAGGCAGTCGTGTGAATAACTGGCTAGTAGACAATTGTATTCTAAGCAGCTCGACGCCAAAAACGCTCATTGACACGATGTGGGAATGTTTTGGATCCCGCGTAGAAGCTAGCATCTGTGGCAAATGCAACGTTTACAACTAGAGAGCAAGCCGCATCCTATTGGTCGTTCTGGCTCTGAAACATGTCATTGCAGCGAGTTCTGTCTTCATTGCAACTTGTGAGTTCAGTTGGGCTGCAAAAAATCGGCAAGCAACTGTGTTGTGTGCTGTGAAGCATTGTGCTTCACATTGCAGAGCCCTGGGGCTCCGCCAAGCAGGCATATTGCACTGTGAATCTTGCAACTAGATAACGGCGTACAACGGTGGTGTGCGCAACGATAGTGAGCAGGCGATTGGGGTTGCTATCTCCAGCCTCGTGAATTACCAAGCAGCAGCTTTCTGCAACACCGTGGCCAGTCGACTTCCTGGAAGTGCGCAAGTCTAAGCGCAGAGCCTGCGTGAAAGGCTGAATATGCACGCTCCACGGTGTGAAGGACAGCACTAAGGAACATCAATCAACAAGAAACACGGGCGAAAATCAAGTAGTGCGAGCCTTTCTCGAGCGTAGTGTAGTACGCGTTTTGCATGCTGTGGTTCCCATGCCTTGATCGACGTTGGTTGCATCCACCGGCATGCCTGTTTGCTCCGTACCATCCATTCTAACTACTTTGTTAACAGGGGGCACGTACCCTTCATCTAATTAACAGCAGAAGAGATTTGTTCCTCTGCAGAGAAAGTGGTATGAGGATTGCAGCATTTGTTGGCGTTTGCCCACTGCTCAGGGCAGCTTGTCCACTTTCCTGTCTAAGCTCGTTCAAACACCACACCTTTGTCGACTTCGTCGAGGTCCTGACTTCTGTGGAGATAAGTGCCGGAGCTCTTCATGCGGATGAGCTTCTAACGGACCTTACCCCACCGCTAGGGGTGCAGAGCAGAACGCAGTTTAAGTAAGTATACTTCCACGCGTCTACCCCATGCGGCCGCTTACCTCTCGGATTATGGACAAATGCTGCAGGGCTCATTAGTCGATCTGCGAGTGTTTACTTGCCCAAGCAGCGTGCCAATCGGGAACCGCACTTAGGAAATGGTTACACCTTTTTGTGAAGCATCATACAGCCATTTATATCCAACAAAGCAAGTATAACCGGAGGTGCAGACTCAGCATCAAAGAATGCTACGTGTCGTTTTCCAGTGGGGGACCATCTGGGAGGACACTCTGAAACCGAGATACATTGCCGCTGAACTTCACGTATGAATGACTACGGAGGCAAAATGCTAAGTACACCCTTACTCCAAGTTGCTACGCATTTTAGATTACAGTGTAAAGGAAGGAGTAATCAAGTGCTCTTTCCAATGAGATGGCGGCTCTAGCCTCATGCAGCTACCCACATAAGGAGACTGTCTACGATAATCCGGAAAGGCATGTACATTTATTCTGAAATATCTGACAAAAAACAAGGCTAAAGAGCCAATAAAAAGGCGCCTTGTTCTCCAACGCAGCTCAGCAAGACAACGCCACGATGCTCACTTTCCAGCTGGGCTTCGCACGGCAATCCAGCACAACAATGCTGAGCTGTAGTTTTGCATTTGCAGTGAAAACTAGACCGAGCTGATTAACCTCGAAATCAGCCGCTGATGGTGTGCTCAGAACTGACCCAATCAGCAACTAGTGCGTTCGGCACTGTCTCTAAACAAGCCAGCACCCAGAGGCGTTACATCAACCAGTCCTCATCACACGTGTAACTCAAGGTACGGAGGTCTTTGATAGGCCCAAAAGCGGAAACTCTACCACCATACTTCGCCTCATATATTCTATGACAGTATGCGCTTGGTTTCTCTCCAGATAGCAAGCCTGCCGCCGCGCAATCAACAAACAAGAACGCCCGAGATTGCTGATGCCTCAACTTCTGTCCCTCCCTATTTCCAATAAAACATCCTCAATTGCCCCGGTGTGCATCCGTACAAATGTTGCAGCCTCTGCTGCTTCTTCGAACGTTTTTGCCTCCTGGACAGCCTCCAAACTTTCGTTAAAACGCTCTTCAAGTTCAATTAAAAAGCTCTTGTCCGGACCTGCGAGACTCGACTTATTCGAGTACAAGTTCATGACCGTCCGCACGCAGTCTTCAATGTCTTCTTCAAGAAAGTTTTGCAACTTGCGGGATAGCAGTAGAAGCAACAAGTCCCCGTGTAGAAATACAAGCTTGACGGCGCTTTCCTCCGCACGGCTAAGAGCTGCCAGAGCTTCCACTGACTGAGTCACGTCTTCAGGTTTTTCAAATGCCTTAGCTTGTTTTGCTTGCTTCTTCGATTCCCTTAAAATCGCACTTCCCGCCTCCAGCAGGCGACTCGCAATACAAGGGTTGAGATGCTCGCTCCCGGACGCCGTGATTCTGTTGGATGGGTTGGCAATGCACATCTTTTGAACAAGAAACAGAGTCTCCTCTATACGACGGAGTTTTGCCCTGGCACGCAGCCAGATTTTATCCGCCGTAGGCAATAGTGGGGACTCGCCGCCGTCGAACTCGAAAGACGGAATACTAAGATCTTGAGCTAACGCCCAGCAGTGAGCCAGCAAGGCCCAAGCTTCTTCTGCTAGACCCGTTGCTCTTCCATATGCAGCCAATGCGGTATCAATAGACTCACTCGATCTCACAGCGCGTAGCTCTGTGCCAAGCTTGCTCTGCAACGTTTCTGCATCTTTGAGCCTGCTCATAAGGACAGTTAAGCGTTCTGTACTTTCCACTTGTGATGCAGTCTGATCATCATCATGAATAGATGCACCTTGAGAATTAAGTATCAAAGAAGCGTGAGCCTGAGCCACCTCCAGCGTCCCCTGAAGCTTCCAAGCCGACTCTTCTATCGTGTGAAGCAAGACTAACTTGACCCCGTAGGTGGCGCCTACTACTAATTCCTTTGCCCTATCCCTTGACCGCTCCCTTCTGTTCTTCAAAGAACGTATACACTCGAGTTTCTTTGCAACAGACACCAGCAACTCTCCATCGCTTTCATCATGTAACTCGGGTTCAAGAGACAGCGATACATGAAGATCGGCAATCCGCCGTGACATATCCGAAATGCTCTCCTCAAACGAGCGTATATACTTAAGAAAGGCGCCCACAGTTTTTCCCTCTCCTTCTTGCAACAACAAGTAAAGGTCCTCGTGCCCTTCATGCGAAACCGGGAGAGAAACCGGAAGGATATCTGCATCATATCCCAAGAGCGTCTCACCTTCATGAAGCGCAATGCGGTGTAACTCACGTAAGCCATCCAGAGCAACGTGAAGCCGCGTCTGTATCATGTCATGGTCCGCCGTGTTTCGTTCAGCCATTCCTCCTGGCTTGGCATTCTCTTCAACAGCGGCTAAAAGTCTCCGGGCTTCCTCCGAGCCTATGGCCGTGGCAAGTCGAGCTGCTGATGGCAATAGGCCTTTTACTTTGTCTAATCGTCTCCGTATCTTTTCCGTCTGGTCGCTTAACGGTGGTGTACCTGTTGGCTGGCCCTCTTGCGGTGAAGCTCCTTCATTTACTCCCCGACTGGGAGAGTGCACAGCGCCATACTCCCAAAAAAAATGCTCTTCTGGAGTCAGTTTCAGTTTGTGGGCTGTCGTGCAAAAGCCCAAGTAGAATAGCAGTGCAACAGACAAAAAGCCCAAACCGCCTATCATGGCTGATTTGCGGGGACCGCCGATTTTCGGCGTGGGTCTTCCAGCACTCCTTCCATTGATATTTCCATTCGAGAGCGCATTAGAGCTGGGTGGTAACTTTGAAATAGAAGCTTCCACGCTTGTGTCGGTGATTGAAGTACCATGACTAGGTTCACGGGACACATTCCCTGGCTCGCTGCCCACGACCATGCTGTCAGGGGACGGCCAGTCCTTCTCGGCGACAGAAGCTCCAATGGCACGCCCAATACTGGACGGGCTTAACAATTGGAGAAGCGCGAGGAATAGTGGGCCCAACCCTCGAGATCTTGGCATCGTCCTCCAGCAATCAGCAGTGCACTACGGACCCTCAGTTGTTGGGGTGTCACGCTCACACGTCATTGGTAAGGATGCTCAGTACTAAACCGTTGGTATATTGCTTCTAGTTTTGCTTTGGGTTCAATGATGTGTAGGCATCTCTCGGCTTGCTCGAAGGGGAATGGTGGACAAATCGCTCACGCACTGATCTGTTCTGGATGCCGACGTACACTCCTTAACATATCTGGCATATTCCCTTCGTAGAGTGCTTTTTTCAATATTTAAGGCATTGAATGCTGTCCACGCTTTCACGCTTGCGTTTCCATGCACTGGTTGTGACCAGTGCTCCGCTTAGATTGCATGCGGTGAGTGAAGCTCAGCAGCCCCTCTAAAATAGAAGTTTAAAAAGTCGTTTGACCTACTGTGAATTGCAGACTACATTGGACAATTATTTGTAATTATTTCAAGAGTCGCGTGCGCTGGAGCAATAGAGGTCCGCCACACCTGTCGGTTGGATCGTCGCTCCCCGACACATTTGTACGGGAACAGTTGATGGCGGCTGTGCGCATGTGTTTCTTGCAGTACGCTTTGTTTGGAGTTGGAACAACATTAATTGTCTACTATACAACCAACCAATCACAGCTTTGTCTCTAAGGAGCAGGACAAGACCCCCAGGCAGTACGTTGACGCTGTCTTGGCGGGCGTCGTGCCTGGTATCTGAAATGTCGATCCAAAACGTCGTGCTCGACATTTTAGATACCAGGGGTGCACGAAGGCACTTTTGATTTTTGACTGACAGGGGTTAATATTTCCTTCTTATTATATACTGTAGTTATAGATATTCCTATCATTTACTCTATTCTCCGCCAAGTACGCGGCCGCACGTCTGACCGCGTCTCTGCGGTGGAGACGCGGTAGCGCAGCTCCATGCTCGGGCGCCTGGAGCTCCACTGCCCCTATGGGAGGAACCAACTGCTATGAACAGGGCAGGACCCTATGTGTGCATGTACGCATGAAATACCAAATAGTGCTCAGCGGAACAAGAGGCAACGCTCAAGCTGTGCACCAGCACGTTCTCAAGACCCGTTGCCTCATACGCCACATACGCCACTGCCTATCGGCAATCGATGCAGTTTTTGCTACCCTGCCCACTCTCACGACAATCCGGCAAGTTTTGATCTCTGCGGCTGCGCAGTTAACGGACTACCCTATCGCTGCAGTTGCCACCATTCACAACCAAATGCACCGTAAATGCACTGTAGAGGCTGGTACAAAGCAACAGAAAAAGACGCAGCTTAGGTCGCTGCACTTACTAATGATGCTCAGCGTCTGAGTGCAAGAAGTCTGCGTGTTGCCGCAGTACAGAACATAGGGGGTGTTCAAATAAAAAACTGGTCGCTTCACAGGCACAATTGCCTCTACGAAGGGCAGGCGTTACTCCCGTTCTAGGAGCAGAAAAGACAAATCCTGTGTAGCTGCTTTGCTGTGGTGCTCGTTGGCATACAGGAAGAACAAACGCAACGAACCTGATGCAAAAGAATGGTCGGCGCCTCTTTTGGAACTGATTTTGCAACACTGAGTAGCATGAAATTCACTTTCAGGTTGGCAGAACTACAAGAACCTCTCACACGTTGAAGGGCGTCTTCAACCGTTTACAGAAGGGAGGTTCGGTTTAGGTCAGACTACGAAAGTGCACATCACCGCCAAACGGGCCTAGTGGCATTCTCCCCTGATGGGCTCGTGAGTTCCATTACACTTTGCGGGTAGCTGTGCCATTTGGGCCATTTGGCCCGTTCATCCTTGAAGCATCCATTACTTTACGATTGCAGGAGACGCAGGTCTCACGAAGGGTCTAGCCAAATTGTCCAGCGATCACGTGCAAAATCTGTCAACCCCTCAGCATTCATTCTCATTTTTCCGGCAGCTTCCGCTGCCTCCGTCAGAGTGGTTGCCGTGCTAACCGCTGTTTTAGCCTTGTTGAAGCCCCGCCGGAGCTGCTCAATGTGCATTCTGTTCTGTCCTGTGAAAAGCGTCTCACCCGAGAAGACACGGGAAACGGCCTTCATGCTCGCTTGAATATCCTCCTGGAGAAGGGTGTACAAGTAGCTATCCAGCGCTAACGTTACCGCGCGTTTGTTGCACTCCACTAGATTTGGAACATGCTCGTGAACATTCCCAAGCAAGATCATTCCATCCGTTAGCTCATCTGTGGTTTGTAGCTGTGTAGCGGCTTCCTGCATGTCTTGATAGTGCCACATCATCTGCTCCTCAGTCTCCTTTGCTTGGGCGCGGAGCTGCTCAGCCACTAGTGGGCTAATCCGCTTGATACTCTCCACCACTGTGCCGTCTTCTTGGACGCCATGGGAAGATCTGTTGTAAACAACAGCTACATTGCTAACTACTCCTGCTTTCTGTTCATCTGCAATCGCCTGGGCCTTTGCAGCCGAACGCGCCAAGATGGCGATGTCGCCGGTGCTTAGCTCCTGATTCGGCGGAGGCAGATCATTCGTTGCGTCCCAACAATCATCCAACATGGCCTGGGCCTCTCCCATTATTTGTTCGGCCTTTCGAAAAGCAGCAGCAGCACTCCCTACTGACGAGCTCACATGCACAGCTTCCTTCTCTTTCTTCACTTCATTCAGCAGTTCCTTGACGTCGGCGAGCTTCTTTCGTACGGTGTGGAGCTTGCCAGTGTCTTCCACAGCACGCTTCGGCGCGCTGCTGGTTTCGAAAGAGTCTTCTATGGCGTTGGATATCAAAGAAAGGCGAGCGCCCAACAGCTCTACGCTCCCCTGCATTATTCTTATCCTCTCCTCTACTTCAAATTTGAGGCTCACCCGGATGCCACAAACTGCGCACTTCTTCATAGTTGTTGCTCTGCTAACGACTTGCCTCTTTCGTTCTCTTAGCGTGCGCATCCACTCAAGCTCCACTGCTGCCGAAACCAACATATTTTCATCTTTTTCGTCTGTAAATTCGGTCGCTGCCAGAAGGCGCTCACGAGAACGTTCAAAGCGGCGAGACATATCAATCACACTATCTTGCAGTGAACGCATATACACCGTGAAGGGTGCCACGCTCTCGTCATCGATAACATGCTGTAGTTCGTTCTTCACTGAGTCCTCAAGCTCTCCCGAATCTAGAAGAGAAAGAACGGGGACCTCGGCACCATCCTGTGCGAGCACCGTGGCCTGTTGAACGGCAGTACGGTGAAGGCTGCGCAATGCATCCATGGCGCAGGTAAGAGACTCTTCTACGCGATTATCGTTCAGTGGAGATTTTGCAGCGAGTGATGCTGCGCTCAAAGCTTTCTGCAAATTGATCAGCTGCTTCTGAGCCTCATTTGTACCTACTGCAGCAGCGAGCCGAGATGCCGACGGAAGGAGTCCTCGCACCCTTTCCAGTCTCCTCCGTTCTTTCAGCTCATCGTCAACCAACAGTTTGCTTGCTAGGTGATAGTCTTGTGTTGACGCCCCTTCTGCTGCCTCATAGAAAGGCTCAGATGCTTCATCCCCCAATGCGCTTCCTGCCTCCCACACAGCTCCTGTCTTCTTATCAGCACTCAGAAACCAAACACAAACAACCAGCGCCAGAATAGCCCCTAAACCTTTAAAAACCGCCGGCTTTCGAGAGCCTTTCACTTCCGGTTTGGGAGATGGCACGCCGAGAGTGGGCGAACTACCGATTGTTCTGGACTCCGTCGTTGCCAGGTTCTCTACACGCTCCTCAAACGTGTCAAGGCTTGCCCCGAGCAGAAGGTCAGTTTGAGTCTCAGCGAATTCACTGATCGACATAGTGCCTGCAGTGGGCCACATGTCTTCAGCGGGCATGTGCGCCAGAAATGCCTCCGTCGCTGGCAACATTTGCTCGTACCGCAGTAGAACGCAGACCCAGAGAAGGCCCGCACTAAATTTCCCCGTCATCGTTGGCTAACCCTAACCACCAGCAGATGTACCACTAATGAATATGACAATATTGTCATAGCGATTTCAGGTCGCAGAATTCCTCACCAGGGACGTGCAGCCCCTTACTAGAGATCAGTTGTGGCACCTGAACGGGGAACCCACGCAGGGAAGATTGCCTGCAATGGGGGCGTTATCGGCAGCAGACCAGCTGCCAATAAAATAAAGTCTTCATGTGGACGTTAACTATTTACCAAACCACGGACCGCCTCCTGTGGTTAGGCAATCCGTGCGCCCGATTGCCGTCCCTCTCAATCACGGTATAGCCAAGTCAACTCTATATTGGGCTCGAAGCAAGCTTATATCTCGTTATGGAGAGGCAGAATCATCAAAAGAAACTACCGAAGGAGTGGGCCCGCAGAAAAGCGGTAAGAAGGCTGTAATACGCAAAAAAAAGGCGTAGGGACGCATATTAGGGAACAAACACTGATCTCTAGAACGGTGCCCGGCATTCTGCGGGGCTCTGTAATTATTGGAAAACCGATAATAAGTACAAGAAGGATTAATACGAAAATCTTCAGGCCGTGATGGTCACTTATCGACGGAGGCTCCTTAAGGGCTAGTGCCAACACTGTGGGAACGAGGATTGCTGGGGCTGTTTACCCTATACTGGGCCAAACAGATATGTGCAATAACAATGACTAAAACTGTTGATCTGTAACTTTTCTCCCGATATAACTTGCATGTCTTCGCATATCCAGCATCAGAGAAGTGGATTGGTGGGTGAATAAGCACGTAGGGCCCCTGGCACGGAAATCAAGGGAGCATGCCGTAGCACGGTCTGTCCGGAGTGGGTACATACATATCTACTGTTGTGCAGGCAACCTTCTAAGGGTCATGCAAACCTTTAACAATTGCTTATAGGTGTAGTGCAGTTAGCAATGAGGGCTTGCTTGTGTTTGCACGTGGGGCTGCCCTGCAGCTTCAGTTGCAGGTAGGTGTGGCGCAGCTGATGACGGGCGCGCTCATTTCCGTGCCAACCCCAGATCCTTGGCGCGTCTGTGAAGAACGCCTGGAGACGGAAGGGTAGTTGGTTTTTAGGAACTCTCCCCTTAAGCCTTAGGCTCTATCGCAACTGGCGACGGTCCTCGGATTGGGTAGCACACCCTCGATACTTTCGTTACAGATGCTCTGTGAAGTCCGTACATGCACTCTACTTGCAGGTATATTGGCTGCTGAGGCCGAAAGAAGCGTTCGCAAAATTTCTAGTGTGTTGCATCCATCAAATGATGCTTGGTAATGCTTGCATATGGGGCTGCCATTGGGGTTGTAAGAAAGTGCAGCTTTATCTGAAGTTGGACGATGCTTTTCTGCTTGCATGCAGGCTATCCACTAAGTAAATGGTTTACAATTGTTTACAGTGGTAGTGGGTGCTGCAAAGCCTGCGTGGTTGTGCTTGTATTTGACGTTGCCTTGCAGCACCAGTCGCAGCACGCAACATAGTCTGTTCGAATTTGGTGCAACTACTTCTCCTAGCGTGTAAGCCGCATATTGATGACCAAGTAAGTGATTAGCAATTGCATGTGGTGCTAGTGCATGCGCCAACGCGGCCTTGGCAGTGTTTGCATATGGAGTTGCGTCGCACGGCTAGTTGCAGCGACGTCCGTTGCAACTCATTACAGGCTGTCTCCTCTCTACACCAGCTGTAGTGCACAGGCATTACAATGGGCTCCCCGTTGAGCCCCTAGCGGCCTATTTCGGAGAAGAGCACAATATATGGCAGTTGTCGTATCTCATAAAAATCATTTGGAGCAGAATTGTAGCTAACTGGGTTACAAGAGCACACGGCCCTCAGGGTTTGGGGCTGGGTGGGCCGCTGAGGCACTGACCCCCAACGGAATTAGACAACAGTCAGTTCTCTTTGGACTCTCCTTTTTGGACGAAGTTGAACGGGACTTGGTCTTAAGGCTTGTTACTTTGAATATTTAGTCTGTTTCAAAGGGAACGCTGTTAGTCGCTGAGTCCGGCGATAAATTTTGGGTGTGCAGCTAAGCAGGTGCATATAGGGTAACACGTAGTAACAGCCGTGCGTGAGAGCTGTCCACTACACCAGATCCAGGCCTTTAGGCCGCTGTGGCCAAGATGCCTGAATACAGGCGTGGAAGTCAGCTGCTTGGTGGGGACTCTTTTCTTAAGTCTGTACCTTGCGACGGTCCTCGATTAAGCTCGGGGATTTCCGTTACACTTGATAGCACCTCATGATTTATCGGGACAGATGAGAGGGACGAACGCCACAGCCACCATAGCATTGCTGCCTGGTCCATGCCAGTGCCTAGTAGAGAAAACAAACTGACAAAACTTTAGTTTTCCCATCCTAAATCGGGATTGCTGGTCGCTTGCCCTTGTCTGGGCAAGCGACAAGCCACTGCACACCTAGTCACATTATAATATTCCCAGGACGTGCACCCCATCCTGTGAAAAGTCTCCTTACTGCAGGAACAGTTCATGAAGAATGCCTTTGCCTTTGACGACCGTCCAGAGATGGCGAGCCCGGCGATGTGGTGGCAGTGGGGGAGTTCCTTGCCTCTCTCGAGTTGTACTTTCGTTTTCGAATTGCATGTGGAGTTCCCACCTGCTACCAGCCGTCTCCTTATTAGAAGGCGAGGCATGGAAATTGTCGTTATAACTGACTAAGGTAAGAATTTTCCGGAACATTTCCGGGCGAAGAAGCTTTCTGATATGCACTGCGATGTAGGCTTAATTCCAAGCCAACAAGGGAGCAGGTTGTGGCAGGATTGATAGAACGTGCACAGGGGAAGCTACCGATGGCGCTCTACGTTAAGAAGTATCATTCGTCCGTGAACGGAGGGCCAACTGCGGAGTCTATACTGCTTCCCGGAGAAAGGTTATCGGTGACCGGCTGGGCCGTGGAGATGGCATTGACAGCAATCCAATTAAAATCACCGAGATTGTAGAATACCTAAGCATCAAGGAGAGGAAAGAAATCACTTCCACCTCCCTAGCTGGCAGGTATCGGGGCTAGGAATACTAAGCCCGCCGCGGTTTCGAAATAACCTGGGCATGAAGCCTATGGATATCGGGGCTACGAATACCAGCCCCGCCCAGGAATATATCGGAAGCGCTAACAGACGACGCTCAGCGAAACCACTCAGAAAGACGAGGAAGCTTTTGCAGCGTCGAGCCCGCTTATTTTGCAATGGTCACGCAATGTGATACGAAAGACACATGGAAAAACTAAGCAGCCAAAGAAGCAAGACGTCGAGTAGCACATCCATAATAACAAACAGAGCGGTTAACAAATGTCCGTGACCTCCAAGAAACGGGTGGCGCAGTGACTTCTGGCAGTTGCAGCTATCCCTGGGCAGTGCTGTACTTGTACAAGTTCATACTGATGGTCAAACGTTGCTAGCGCTACTTCGTGCAGGCTTCATAGAAGATTTGATACCTTTGCAAAGGCGAGGGGGAACAACATGCCTTCTACTTGTAGGTGGAGTCTCCTTGACTCATGACACACCTACTTTGGTGCACACTCTGGATCTATCGATACACTCAGCGAATCTTCCATTGGTTAAACTAAAATAACAAGCAGAACCCTTAAGAACGCATTCACTTCTCATAATGTTAAAAAGAAAACCAAAAACCCCGTGACCGCTTAGCTGGTCTGCGCCTGGGCAGCTGTATTGCACAGCTCACCTGTCACAGCTACATGTTATCTCATACATACCTATGTAGGCTGCGCACTCTACATTATTCGCTGGACTCAGTGAATCCCCTCCAAAATAACCTAAATAATCATATAACTGACCTTAAACGCAAGCCCAATTGGCCAATGTGTAGAAAGGAGAGACGAAAGAGAACTGACTGCTGCTTATCCACTGGGGTCAGTGCACCTGCGGCCCAGCCAGCCTCCAAACCCTGACGGCTGTGTGCACTCGTAACCACATTGGTCACAGTTCCGGTCGATATGATCTAATATTGCCTTATGCTGTGTTCTTCTCAGGAATAGGCAGATAGTGGCTCAGTGGAGAGCCTGTGGTAGTGTCCGTGCACTACAGCGGCAGTGCCAACCTCACAGCCATCCCCGATCCTGGGGTGCTTGCCGAGCAGCCTTAGACTCAAGGCTTCTTTTTCTATTCAGTGCTACTTGATTCACTTCTATTAAGACTTTATTTTTACTCTTGCCGCTCGATAGGCCGGCAGAGGACCAATTTGTGCAGCATTGCAGTGCCGGTGCACTACAGCACACCCCGACGACGCCCACAATGCGCTCCCTACCTGCTGTCTCAATCTATAGTACATGTGTCTGCGATTTGGGCTTGTAAATGCACGTGACAAAATGTAGCGACGGGTTATACACGATTTGTTGTTGATAATGGATGAGGGAAAGATGAGTATATACATAACAATGTATTCTTCTCCATCCGAAATGCGATAGATTCCTTCACATCGTCGCCCTTCTGGCAGACCAACTCAAGCGAAACAAGGAGTTTTCTTGGAAAAGAGGGAGGGAGAGGTTGCTAGAAGCCTCACCAAACATTGGAGATCGCAGTGGGTCTCCACATTTTGGCAAACCCTTCCTCCCCACAAAACGCCAGTAACTTAACTGTTGGGGTAGTGCTTTCGGAGCAGCTAAGGAGTTTAAAATGCGCTAAACAATCGCGCACCGCTTCCCGCTGAAAGGGAAAGGGGGAAGTAACCAGAACGTGAGATATCTATTCTGTCTGGTAGGGGGTAGAAAAACGTCGAAATTACTTATCCGGAAAGCTTTTCACCCTTCAAACGGATCGTGAATATCTGACGTGCCTGATGAAAAGTTTTCAAGGCTTCGACCACCAAAAAGTTTTTCGGTGGCTTTGCAGACTCAGGCAGTACGCACTCACAGTCAAATGTGTCAAGGGCATCACCAACGGAGTCATGATGCACTGCAGTGACACACTACTGGTCAGATAATTTTTTTTACAACTGCACGTATCAGCAATGACTTCATAAGTTGCGTTCTTCCTGCTCCTCAGATACTCACGCAGCTGTGGTTCTTGCTAAGCTCAACCAAGGGCCTGGTGCAGTGACCCCGTCACCCGTATCTCTTGTGGTACCAGATGAAGTGTAGGCATTGCCGATTGCCTGTTCCACATCGACTTCGCGTGAACTGTCAGCGCAAAAAAAGCACCATCATGCATTCGCGGGTCACAGTGGGGTTAATGCAGGAGTGCTTGAGGTTGCCAGGTCCTTTTGGTGGCCTGGATTGCTCCCCGCAACATAGAACTATTTCCTCACTTGTGCGTGTAGGCAGCACCAGAAGCCGCGGTACACTGTCAAGCCCGGAATATTGCATATTCGACCGATTCATACTAAGCCGATCTGGGCGGCTACCTCAAAAAATCCCCATGGTGCGTTTGCCTCACGTCAAAGGTGATGGTAGTTACGTTGTTGTGGATAGACACTGCAAATATATTCACTTCATCTCCTGTTCGAGTTCACTGACAGATGGGGGGTCTCCCAACTGTTGGTTAATCGTCTCTAGAAGCGCCACGGCCACGGTAACAATGCCCTCTCATAAGCATCATTACCGGCAATAACCCAAAGTACGTTAGCGTCTTCTGGTGCGCAGTTATGAAACTTTTCAGTATCGACCGCAGCATGACTAGCATGAACCACCTTGTGACCGACGATATGACTGAACGCACCAATTGCACGCCTACAGTATTGCGCGATTTTGCACCCAGCAAAGAAGTGGCTGGATTTCCCCCTCGTGCAGAATTGGTTTACAATAGAACTATGCACTATTCAGTCTGTTGCTCTCCGACAGCCTAGGTCTACATCGAAAGATCGCTCTCTGACCAACTGGCTGTTGGAAGCGAGCCTCGTACGCGCGCAGCTTCTGGCTTCCATACCGAGCTTGCAGCAGTGAGAGACTTCATGACGAAAACAGAAGAATGCCTGGTAAGAAACTATGACCAACACACCTGATTCCGTGTGGGATTGCCTTGAAGCGTCAGGTGTATCCCAACTCACCGCCCCGCTCGTCCACCCGAACTGTGCCGCTGCGCGCAATTATTACGTCCGGTAGTTATTGTTAATCTACAAATGCCTTCCCATTAAAATTATACTGCAGTATATAAATAAGTGTGTTATCGTAACACTAATCAGTAATTCGGCTTGGCGTAGTTAGGGTATGCTTTTCTGTTGTTGGATTTACTGTGCACTGCCCCTGGCATTTGCTTTCCCTGGTGCTACACTGCGGCACCATTAGCCTTTGGAAGGCTTCCTCTAGGGCCTAAACATCGAAGGACCAATTGAAGTAAGACAGAAACGCAGACTCAGGGAAACAGTGTGCATTGCCCAAATCTCCGCCCTTCAATTTTTGCGGTGAAACTAAATTGGTAGTAGCTCGTTCCATCATGCAGCTACATTGCACATAGACGTTGCGCAATGCGCGGAGGGATTTGGGACGAGTTCCCTGGCACTTACACTTGAAATATCACTGTAACTGGTAAGTAAGGGAAAAGTGGGCACACGGTACCAAACCACTTCAGCCAACAAAAACAAGTCTCTCAAAAAATATATTCAACGTATACCTCAGCGCACCAAATGTTCTGTGCTTGAGCTGTTAGCGGGAGCCCCAACGAAGCCCATCCAATCGCAAACAGCCAAATAGAACATAAATGTTTCTTTTGGAATCAGCAGCTCGTGCGACTCCCACAAGTAAAGCACGAGGTCACGCGTGCATACAATTAATACAGGCAACTGTTCTCCAAACGAAGCTCCTCCGCCGCAGCAGCCTCCTTCACCCACTTGTGTATGGTGCTCCTCGTCAGGTGCACCTTATTCGCTAACGCGAAGGCAGCTGGATGGCCTGACTCTTCAACCGCAGCTGCTCTTGTTCGGGCTTCCGGAGCGAGTGTACAACCCCGTGTCGACTCATGGCTCCGCACCAATGCAACTACCGAGAAGCGGATGTATTTTGATAGCTGCTCTTCAGTGTTAGCGCTGTTGCCTGTGAGCACTTGCTCAAGCTCTCGCATGATCGCCTTCTCCGTCCGGCGCAGTAGCATCATTAGCGATTGCTTCGACTGGTGCTGTTCCGCCACACTCCGTGCACCGGTCGCCCCAGAAGAGAGGCAACGGCAAGCATTCAACATGAAGGCAAGCGAGGACGGAGAATTGCGGATGGAGGCACAACGCATCTTGGCAATAGCGTTCGCCAATACGGCGCAGAATTGCAATGCACTCTGCTGCTGCTGCTGCCAGGAGGTTACGAGCGCCGAAGGTGCGGATTCACTTTCCACATCATTGACCAGTGCTTGGAACACAACAGAGTAGAGATACGCAGCTTGAGGCAGAATATGCGGCAGGCGCCTGTATGGACTATCTTCGGCTCGTCGCTGAGTTGGTAGATGCTCAAACGTTGCCGGATCTGCTGCCGCCTGCCGCCATAGAGCAAGGAAACGAGGTGTCCTGAAGACAAAGTTCACAACTGCAAGACTCTGGGCCGTAAACAAGTCGCAGCACCACCGCTGCCACTACCAGCAGCAAGACAGTCAATTGGTTAACTGGCCGATTACCCTTACCTTAAGGCCATCTCCAGGGATATCAAAAGCTCTCCTCGTATCATCGCTAAGTCTAGAGCGGGAGGACGTGGATTCCTTCTTTTAGTTGAATGCATGAAGTAAAGCGGTTCCTCTAAACGCAGGCCCAGGGTCTGCAATGCTGCAGCGGCAGCTGTGCAACAAGCACTCAGGTCTTTTGCTGCTGCGAAGATCCCTGCTGCCTCATATGAGGACTCTGCGCAGAGCAAGGGCAGCTGCACCACAAATGGTTTCGCGATTCGCAGAGTTAATACCCTCATGTTAGCTGCTGCAGACAGAGCGTCCGCTACGGCATGCAGGAGCCGGCTCCTGTACTGCTCCTCCTCTCTTGCCCGTGTGGACTTCGGTGCAGCAGTCGACTGAACTGAATTCCGTGGGAAAACCGCTGAAGCTGATTGAAATAGTGGGGGGTGCACTGGCGTTGACGTCAGTTC
The DNA here is from genome assembly GCF_000499425.1 of Eimeria acervulina. NCBI lineage: Eukaryota > Apicomplexa > Conoidasida > Eucoccidiorida > Eimeriidae > Eimeria > Eimeria acervulina. Next base: position 69,003 of record NW_013549669.1, read on the forward strand.
AACCGTTTGAACAACTGCTGGTTTTGCTGCTGCTGCGGTCGCACTGGATGCGTCAATAGACGGAACAACAACCGGGGTCGGCAGGCTCTGACGTCGTTGGTGACACCGCTGCAAAAGCGCTTGTGCTTGTGCAGCATACCTCATTCTCTCGTCGTACTTGTGTTTTATTTGCTTTTTCAGAGAGGAGGGCGCATCCTTCGGCAAAATAGGAGCAAGCAGCGGACCCGTGTCAATGAGCAGTGTCTGCGTACCTGCAGTCTCGACGAATGAAATGCCAAAGGGGAAATTCTGCTGCGAAGGGAGTTGCAGCTGCTGCCGAGGCGGCAAAACCAAGCCGGTGAGAGGAAGCAACGATGATTCTACAGAGTTGTCCTTCGCTGCAGATGCCGCTGCCTCCACACCAACTGTCGGCAAAGAATGGCGCGAGAAGAGAGACACCAGCTGGAATGGTTGTAAAAAAGCGCGCCGACAACAGGCCCAGCGTTTCATAGAATCTGCAGCACACTGCAAATGGACAGCAGACAGCAACACCAAAGCAAAGCATCCTCCCAGGTGAAAGCATATTTTTTGCCGTCTATTTCTGTTTTGGTACGCCTGCAGATGGAATCAGGCACGCGTACGTTCAGCTTAGGCAGGGTTAACGGCTAGCTAACAGTCAATGCCTGCTTATATACTTCTGCTTAACGAAAGGCTGGAGGACAAATTCTTCAGAAACAGCGAGATATAAAGACGAGAAGACGCATCAGTAACAGGCCTACATTTCCGTTGACAAAGTTCTCCCCTCCCCTAGCTGCAGATGCTGCAGTGATGGAATGTGTTCCAGCAGCAGATGATACTTGAACTGCCCTTTTTCGACCATTCCTGCAGAGTGACCATCCTTCGGCCCCTTCTGATACTGCTGCTGGTGAGCGGGGAGCACCAGAGACTGCAGCTCTCATCTTTTTCGCAAGTCGACGTAAATGGCGGCGCCGAAGCCTAGAGAGGCCAGGAGGCCCGTTGGAACCCCATAAGCGACATAGATGTGCGAAACGTGCCTATTACACACAACGAAGTACCCCTTCTCTTCACTTGTAGTCTGATAACCCTAGGCATGAACCGCGTTCCTCCAAACTCGGAACGCAGCCGCATCTTCTTGAATGCAAAAAGTCGAGAAAAAGCTTAAAGATGCGCATGTGAGAGGAAATGCTGGCAGCGAAACGGGTGGATTGTGTTCGTTCGCAGATCTACGAGTCTACAGGAAACAAAAAAGACCTATAGAGAAGAGGATGCAGTGGCATTTCGAGTTTAGGGGAGCGCGATGCAAAAAGGAGAGGATGCGCAGCCAAAATATTCAAGTGCAAGCGACAGAAAGGAAGATGCGTCCAAGAAAAGCTCACCAGCTCTTCTCACCTCTCTTTGTGTAACTGTTCGAGTAACTTCTGCACCTGCCGGCACAAATCCGTTCCCAGTAACGCGACCCTTTCCAGTCCGCCGATCGTTACTGCCGAGACTCGGTCGACCTGCGTCAATGTCTATGACTTTCCTGTATTGAGAGACGAATGAGCTCCAAGGTAAAGTTACGAACAGCAAATCTCTGTGCAATCCTTGTTCCTTCAGCCTCCTTATCGTGTCCTTGTCAGTGGGGATAGCGAGGGAGCTTGAAGGCTGCGATTGGCTCCTAGACAATCCTGCGTCATTGTGCAGCTTTGCCTTCTCTGGCTGGCGGCGTATACGGTACTGCCCGCCAGAAGGTTCCGCAGTCGGTCCTGAAAGGTTCGTTTCTCTGAAATTTTTCCAGCGGGGGGAGAAGGCGTCTGCCGCAGTGATCGCCGCTGAAGCAAACTGTGCCCAGCTTTCGCGCAGCTCGTGGGTGCCTATCGGGAAGCCGCAGCGCCTCCTCACTGCAGCACCTGTTGCGTGCAATGCGGCTGGATTCGCTGCTGATGGAACAGCTGCAACTAATGTTTCAAGGGAGGCAGCCGCCACAGCAGTTGTAGCAGTTTCCTTGCCAGTGGCAGCTACAGGCTCTACTGATTCAACCGAAGTTGCAAGCCGACTACCCGCTGAGTTTGCTTGTACGCGGACAAGGCGGTTGCCCTGCACCTGAGCAGAAGCGGTTTGGCCAAAGAGGCGCTGCATGCGCTGCTGCTGCCCATAGCTTGCAGCGGCCGCTGAAATGGATGCAAGAAGCCTGGACAACAGCTCCGGATCCTTGTTGTGCTGGATGTGACAAAGATGTTGCAGCAAAGTAGCAGCAAGAAACGGATCAATGCTGGCACCTGCATTACACGAACTGCCTAAACCACTAACAGGGACTGCTACCGCAGCTGTCCCAGCCTCCGCTTTCAATGTAGGTGACGGCATGCGCGCCGTTGCCGTCTGTGCTAAAGTTCCTGGTGCACTGATTGCGTTAAAACGTAGCCTGTTCTCTGGCCAGCCACAAATAGAAGCCAAACAGTCAGATGCGTTCTTGGTCTTCTCTTCTTGCTGGAGAAGTGGCAACGCTTCAGCCTTATCTTCGCAACTGTACCCCTCCGAGGCAAGTAGAGGGGGGAGATGTGCGTCAGGAGGGAGCCGCTGGGGGAAATGAAGCCCCCAAAGACTCAGTGGTCGTGGCAGTTGCATTTCTGCAGCTGACCCTGCTGCCCAATCGTGCTCTCGCTGCTGCATCGGTTCAGGTTTGTGCTGGGGCGAAACAGGAAATGCTGCTGTCCCTGTTGCGGCTGGACTCTTCGCCGCCGCAGGAACTGTTGCCGACACACCTGAGAGTTGACCGACGAACCGGAGAGACGGGAGGGGGTACCGTTGCTGATGGTCCTTCCTTTGCTGGTGGTGCTGAGGCTCTGCGACGTATAACAAGCGTATTTGAAGAGAGACTATTAAGAACAGCGGTACGCAGATTCTGGTACACTGAAACCTCCAACTGCAATAGCGGCATAAAGCATGCAGCCAACGAAACCTACGTGCGACTTGTTTGTTCAGCAGGAAAGCTGATAGGGAAGAAAGAAGGGAATGATGGCGATAGAGCAGACGGTTAAAGCTCGAGATGCAGCCTGACAACTGTGGAACAAGCGTGACAGCAAAACCGATGCCGGCGCAAATCCTGGAAGCGGCAATACCAGTGAATACAGCAGAATTGGCTAACTGTCCTCAGACAAGCATGCAGCAGCAGCATTTATGACAGGACAGCACGGATACAACCGAAGTGCTGCTGGCCTTGCACCTGCAAGCCGTGGTGCTCCAGGCCGGAGTCCACACGGTAACGGGAAGAGCAGCAGTATCAAAAACTTGGCAAGAACGGCGGACCAGAGTAGCTCAGCATACAAGGAGAGCAGATGAAACTCGTCAGAATTGCAGAAAGGGGGAAATGCAAAAGATGCAAGTAGCCAGAGGAAAGCTGCTGCGCCGGCGAGGTCACGGAATTGAGGCATCCGTCTTCGCGTGGAAGGCATGGGCAAACCCGCATTGAGTGACACAGCGCGCGACTCAGACTACGTACGACAGTGCTACCATGGCAATCTTACCAAATTTGGTGCATAAAGATGGAGACTTTGCTGTACAGCCAACCCCAGTTTGTTCAGCGGAGAAGTTGGTCGGTGCTTCATCTTTGCTAGGAGGCTGCAGAGAAGCATATAGCGAAGGACAAAGAGCACCGCACGAAGGACTGCATAATAACGGAGAAAGCGTCCGAGTGAATGCAGGCTCTGTGTTTAACGAATGCAGACTAGTCGAAAAAGAGTGCGGCCCATATGGCATAGTAACCCATCACAGCTTTCCAGAATATGCAAGAGATAAGGGGACAGGAAGGAAGAGGAATAACTATGTCCTGAAGTGGGACACAAGGCAGTGCAGGAAAAGGCTGCGACAAATACGGATGTGCGAAGCTACTTGAGGGTTGCCGAGACTTCCGTTGGCGTCATCGCTGCCCAGTGAAGCTCTACCTCTCTCTCTAAGGCCTACAGGAAAATAACGGCACAATGTGCGGGCTTGCAGGCGTGGCCCCTTAGTCACTGTCGTCCGCTGCTTTAGCCCCTTTGCATCCCCTACAGCTACTTCGTCACTGGCCTCTATCCTGCTTCCAGTGTGCATTCAGAAGTGAAAACAATGCTCCTTCAGTGTCAGGATACTCCTTGGAATGCGGCAAACGTAGGTTGGGTAGTCAAGATAGCACATCTGGGACTGACCCAACAGAAGGCCTGAGGCACCTGCTTGAGGTTTGCGGCGACGAGGCTGTCCCCCAAATGAAGAAGACAAGACAGAGAGGAAGGGGAGGCAGCACGTTCCTGCTGCCGCTGTAACATTTGCTGTTCATACTGGGACTTGAGATTATCCGGCCTTTCCACTTGCGAGTAATGCACCGCTGCCGCAGAGGAGATATACTCCTGTTGCAAAAGCAACAGCGACGAAGTCCCTCCGAGGTGCTCGTACACAGCAGCACTCAGACATTCTGCAGTCTCGCTGAAGCCCAGGCATCAAACACGCCAACAAAAATCTATAGCAGTGACGAGTGAAGGTCTGCCAAGGTGGTCGCTCTGCAGTTACTGCTGCTACTACAGCTAGGCTTTTCAATGCAGCTAATCATGCTGCTTCTGCTCCTGTTGATGAGCATACTTGTCTCTGTCGAACGGTGTGCTCTGTGTAAAAGCATCCCCCGATAATGAATGCAGAGGGCCAAAGCCTTCCTAGACAGTGTTGCATAGTTTGTTGGTTTTTTTTTCTGCGCACGTAATCTAGCTGAGAAGTGCCTGAATGTCTGCACATAACCAACCTGTCCAATTCTTTCCTCTTCAGCAGCAAAGACGCCAGCGCTGCAGCTTCGGGCGGCTTTAAAGCAGCAGTATTTCGCTTTAGTTGCGGTAGGACGGAGACCAAGAAGGGCGAGTTCGAGAGGTCCGAAGGGACATTCAGCTCGTCCTGAAGCGTATACATGCAAGGAACACTGCAGCCACAGCTGTAATATTGTCTTTCGTTGCATGACTCCAGGGAAAACAAAATCATGCAACAGTCACAGTGCACAAGGCAGGCCCGCACGCTAGGGCATGGCCCTGAACGCTCAATGGCGGACGGGCATTATGCCGGACATCTAGTAATTTATCTTCTGGTTTCCCAGTCAGCCGTGCAAATCCTTCGGCACCGTCGGTGCATGACTGCACACACGTCATTTGCTAACCATATGAGAGGCTAGTGGAGGCAGGCGTACATCACTCTTTTTCAATCCCAATGCACACTCAAATGACAGGACAGAAATTTAACACTTGCGAAAAATGAAGTGCTACGCCGACAGTAAGGCCACCAACATCGCCATTTCCATTAGCACCAGAACGTGCCGCCATCCTAGCATTACAGTGCAAGTATTAAAGTGCAAGTAGCGCTAGTAAGGATAGTAGAGTCAGGCGGGCCGGGAACACTGAGCAGCAGAGCAGGAAGGAGATATGTGGAACTTCTGTTCTTGATTGAAGGCCGAGCGCTTTGACCGCATGAAGAGTCGTACGAGGAACCGTTGAATCTTCAGCAGGTCGCCGACGGTGAGGCTTTTCCGTCTCCTCTCCAGGGCAGTGAAGTAAACACGCAGGTGAGAAAAACAAGGCAGGTACCTAAAGGTCCACAAATAATTCAACGAGAAACCACTGGAGCACCGGCAGCTCGCCGGACAAGTGGGTAGGGGAGTTGTAAAGTCGAAGCGCGAAAACGGCTACGCACAAATGAATGCAAAAAGCATATAGGCTCCTAATAAAACACATAGTGAATAAACGCAAAACACGGAGAAAGGCATGCGGACGGATATACAGATGGGAGGAAAGCTTAGATAAGTAACCAGAAATAGACAGGGAGTGCGAAAACGCGCATGAGAACGGCGTGCAGAGTGTCGGAGATTGGTAGCAACGTGTCATAAGCTAAAAGAATCTCTGCCTCTTGCGCATGACGCAGGGAAAAAAGACAGCCCAGAGATGGCTAAGAGATGAAGGCAGCGTCCGTTCCAAACGCCATCAGGTTGGACGAAGAGACATAACCGCTGCCACTTGAATTAGAGAAACGTCTGGGTCGAGGTTACCTTAGTCGTCTCAGCGAATCCAGGAAAAGAACAGTTTGACTCGCTTCTGTCTGCTTCGCCGCTGCCCGCCAGCTAAAGGCTTCACATAATCCCTGCAGAAGCAGCGGCGCTCGGCAGCCGGCAGCAGAAAGCAATGCTGTTGCTTGCTGCAGTTCCGACGAACAAAGCAGTGGTAGTTGTTGCATTAGCAGCAGCAAAGGTGGCGCCCATGCCTCTGGCGTACGGACGCGTGCATTGGTGAGATCGCGCAACACCGAGAGTAAAACTGCAGGCCCTTCTTTAGTTCTGGAGCTGGGGAAGGGAATCGACAACGGTTGGGTAGAAGTGACGGCTCTCTGGATGTCTTCTTGCGCCGTCACTGCTGGCCTTGTGGGCTTTGCAGCCTGTGTTGCTGAAAAAGTTCTGCTGCGGCTGTTCGGTGATTGACAGTTCCTACAAATGGCATCAAATACTGAAAAAGACCTTTCTACTGCGTCCTGAAGGGCTTCTGCATCCTCTCCGCTGCACTCATGCCTGCTGCCGTCGTCAATGTTGCTGTTGCTAGTGCTGCTGCTGTTGCCGCTGCTCATGCCCCGCGTTCTGCTGCTGGTAGTGCTGGACCTGTGGCTTAGAGCCTGTCCTTTGCGACGTCTGGACTCAGAAGCGCTTGCAGTGTTGGAATCAGCAAACAACCGCGCCCTTGCTGTCCCGTTAAGGTAACCTTCAGAGAGATTGGAGTCCCGCGTTGCTGCTGCACCTGCCTGCGCAATTTGGATCGCGGAAAACTTCAATCTTCGGAATTCAGGAAGTGCCTTGCCTCCCGTGGTTCTCGCATGATTACGGCTAAAGGAGGTGCACTGAGGTAGCCCCCAATGCCCTCGAACCTTTACGGCCATGGAGATGAGTGGTCAGGTCTTGAGGGGCCCCACTGCAATGCCGGGCATTACAATAGGCCACGGTGCTGAAAATTGGAAAAAGAACATCGGCAAAAGTTGCAATATCAAGGCGCTTAAATGCGTTTATTTATACATATTTAGCTAGCAAAGGGCTCGTGCCTAGTAACACCGATGCTAACAAGGCACAGTTGCAGTGTTTGGGGCTGGGCGAGTCTTCTTCCGCAGCGGCGCAAAGCTGTCCAACAGATTTGACCATCTACGCCTCAGCTAAAATGTCTTGACCCTGGTGTCAGAGAGGGAAATTTTTGTATGTTCCGTGGAAGTCTTTTCTGTAATGTGCGCTGAGTGTGCTTGTTCTGGCGGGCGTTTGCACTGGCACTTCTACTTGCGTGCAAGCTGGCTTCTAGAAGTGTTGAACAATTGACTACGGTCTTTGTGCATGCATCAAAGAGCGCTTGCCCATATTTGCATGCGACGTTGCTCTGCACTATATGCAGCACACCTTGCCGCAGCTAGTGGCAGGCCGCCACTCTTTCGTGCAGCCCTTAGGCCCTTCAGCCGGTGAGCAGAGCACTCGTGGAGGCTGGCAGGGGAGACCGGATGGGGAGGCATTTTGGGAACACTCATCGTTAGTTTTTTAGTCGACTGGCATTCACAGCTGTCCTCTTCTGACACCGAAGACTCTCACTAGGGAAGCAAATGGTCATAAGTTGCAGCGCACGTCGCTGCGGTGCCTGATTCAAGGTAACCCTAAACGGAGGCGCAAATAAGCATTTTCTTATGAAAGCACTAGCATCCTACCACCATCCCAACATTCTTGACCCCCTGTAGCCAGCCTGCGCGCAAGTAGAGATGTGCATGTCAACGGCATATTGACGGACCGTGCTACATCTGCCTCCCGCCCTTTCCCGAAACAGCAAAGAACATCGCTTGCCTGACCATCCAGCCAGCGATGGGTGTACGTAGGAGAGGGAAAGAAAATGCGAAGGGGGCAATAGCCGCCAACTCGCATAATGTTAAGAGGGAGACATAAGCACGCCCTGCTTATATTTGTTGTTGCCGACCTTATCTTGCTGAGGTAGAACGAGCCTACCATTGGAGGCTACTGAGCTATGTGTCTTGTCCCTGCAATGGAAAGTGCGGTCTTGTGCGGGCATGACAGCCCGATAAGAACTGTAATGAACTACTGTCATCCAGCCTCGAAGCAGTGGGCTGGCCTGCCATCTCCAAAGGCGGGAACCAGACCCAAATTATGAAGAATTTACTGTTTTCGACAGCGGATCTCTGTTAGCAATAGCTATAGAGATAGGGTAATCAGCGCCGTGGAACGCCTAGAAAGAGGTGGCCGCTCCCGTACTCGCGACGACTAGGCTTTGAGCATAAGTATGCATATGGCGCGCCTATACTTTGCGTTGTGCGCGTGCACGCTTGCAGAAACAGCAGCTGAGATGAATTGCCTCGAGGCTCCTCATAAATCCGCTTTGTTGTAGGCCTCCTTGAGATTTAAGGTAACATTCTCGTTGGATATGACCACTACGAGTCGCCGCACGTGTGCCCAGGATCTCAGTACCCTTCAGTGGATCCTGGTGCCAGTTACACTGCAATCGCTTTTTTGGGGAGAGTTCGAAGAAATTTCGACAGTTCCCTCAGTCGTTGTAGAAAGTGGGCGTTTATGGTGGAGCAAGATCGCCATCCTAGGGGTACGTTACGATGGTAAGTCGAAATACTGACCAGAACACAAAGAACCAACCTACCCAAAACACGGAAAACATCTTTGGCTGTATGCCGCCCTGATCAGATGACGCAAAGCCATCAGAATCAAGCCAACTGGGTAAAACGTGTGCCGAACATCTTTTGCAAAAGTGCCCATCCCAGTAGGCGACTGGGAAGCTACGGGGTTGAGTGCCAACAAGATAGCCCAACGCCGTGTCAGGCAAGGCTATTCCAGTGTAATGAAGGATGCAGGAGAATTTCCGGCGCATGTACTGTTTTGTTTTAAACCCATTCGGAACCAGGAAGGAAGTCACGCCGTTTCGATGGGTCTTGCTAGTGTAGAACCAAGCATGCTTCACAAGCTGAAGGTGAGTTCGCTTTGACCGTCTGCCTCCAGCTAGCTGGCAGCTGCCGTATTATGTTCGATATTGAGCCGTTTTATGAATGTACGCCAGATTGGGCTAAGGACCCTCAGGTTCCTGCCAATAATGACGCTAATTGGAAAGCCGCGCAAATTCGGGAGGCGATGAACACACAACTGGGTCACTCCTTCATTTGCCACTCAATTCAAACTGGAGATGAAGTGAGTTTATCTGCGTCTACCCACAGCAACTTACATGCCATCACGGTCTCTGACTGAGGGAAAGCCCACCATACCATAAAGTCCAGTGAGATATCAACCCAGATCCGCCTAGTGGGTATGGGCAGAATGCGCAAGATGGCATTGACTCCGCAACCCGCAAAAGCATGATGGTGCATTTTGCGCCTAGTATTCAAGCGAAGCTAAGCTGGGACGGGTGATAGGCAAAGTCCACACTTCGTCTGGCGCCGCAAGAGGTCGCTGTCAATGGCAATTATGACCCCATCGCACGTTGTTCAGCCTAGCAAGAATCACATGTGCGTGATTATCTAAGGAATAAGATGAAGGCAATTCAGACAGACAACGGAACTCATTTCTGGTGCGCGTAGTGGCAGAAAACATTGTCTGGCCAGTAGGGTGTGACGGCAGTGCGTCACGATAACGTTGGTGAAACCCTTGTCGCACTTGAGTCGAATGCGTGCTGCCTGAATGTGCAGCACCATCGAACAACTCTTTGACTATCACAGTCTTGGAAGCTTTTCATCAGGCATCAAAGATATTGATGATCGGTTTGAAAGGCGCAACGCTTGTCGTATAAGTAACTTCGACGTGTTTCTACTCCCCATCAGGCACCCTAGATTTTCTCACGTATTGGAAACTTCCCCCATCCCCTTTTTGCGTGGACCGTTGTGCAATTGTAAGGTGCATTTTCAAGTTCTTGGCTTGCTGAGAAAGCATCGCCCCAACTGCTGCTTCGCTGGCGCTTTTGTGGGGATGAAGGGTCTGCCAAATTCTGGAGAGCGACTGCTCGATACGGTCTGGGGTGTTTAAGGATGTTTCGAGCAGCGTCTTCGTCGGTCTGTCTCCAATAAGACTGACAGCTGCTTCCGTGTTGGCCTGCCAGAGAAGCGGATATGTGAGGCAATCTACCGACGAAGCTGCAGTAGTATTTTGCGAAACTAGTGAACTTCTGGACGTCCGTGCGAGTATGCAGGGGGATCGGGAGCAGCCTCTATGGTGCCGGTTATTTTTCAAGTCCTTCCGCAGAAATGCAAAATTGTAAGAAGCACATTCGTTGTAGGGAAAACGAACACTCTTGAGCCTTTATGAACCACTGCTGCTCATATGGATGCAGAGCAATCTACAGGCGATGCAACTGCTCCTGCACATTGCCTATGGAGGCTAGCACGTCCATGGAATTTATCATGGTTCCCTCATCCGTCGTCAAGACTAAATCGTGATTAACCCGCATCTGCATTTAGGCAGGCGCATTTACAAGCCCAAATCTCAGGCACGCATGTTCTTGTTTGCGCACTTTTGTGCGCGTCCTCAAGGTGTGCTGGGATGCGCAAAAACGCGTCAGCAGAGTCAAATGATGAGTAGAGTGCTGAACTCTGCAAGCTATCAAGGAAGTCGTCGATCTGCGGCATCGGAATCTTCTGCTTCACCGTGATCTTGTTGAGGGGATTGCAGCCAACCCGCTTCTCTCCGAACGTGCTGGTTGACGGTTGAACCTTTCCATTTCTTACCACGTTGTCTGCTTGCCGGTGGATTTCCTCTTGGTCGCATGCACCTTGGAACAAAGCTTTGGGTCTCGTCGGAATTGAGTGCGATGCGGTTTGTTGGACGTCCAACGGGTGGCCGGCCTGCTGGAAGCAGGCCGGCATTGTTATTGAGTAAACGCGGGAAATAGGTTACGCCTTGTTTGGTTTTCCTCCGGGCATTTGCTCGATTGAATCCTAAAAAGCCACGCTTTTTCTGAAACATTCGCGTTTGGGGTACATGCGCTTCCCACTCGAGAGTGCCCCTTCACTGCGTAGGTAACTCCCAGCTTATTTTTTATTTGAACATTTATTTCATAGTGCCCCAATAAAAAATAAGCTGGGAGGCACTTACGAAGTGAAAATCTTGTTGGGAATTCTGTGAGTTGCTCTCCAATTGCTTCCCGCCAGATGGGCATCGCACATGGAGGCCACATGCGCGCCTTCCACTAAATCTCCCGCAGCATGGCTATGCAGAGGTGAACTGGTCCAACGTAAATATCCATATCTCGGCAATATGGCCCGAGCTGGTATTTTTTCGCCAATATATTTTCCGATTCCCATATGCTCACGGGTGTCGGCAAAGCGCAGTGTTGAAGACTACGCCAACAAGCAGGCGGGTTGCTCACAGTTGCTGTAGTTTAAGATATCAAATCCAATTAATGTCCTCTGTCAAGTAGCGGCAGGAGCTCGACTATTAATAATAACTTGTATTTGCTCTGGATTCACTTTGCAGCTGTCACGTCGGCCTGACGCATCACGGCGTCGTACTTTAGCCAAGGGCCAGAAGGTTTGCCTGGTCGTCGTGTCTGTCTCCTTTACAGCACGCCACGAAGTCTTGCACTTCCAATTCTTTCGCCCTACACATGCTCTTGCATTTTCGAACTATCTGAACTTGCTCGTTGCCAACGAAGCAGAAGCACCGTTCGACACTTCCTGCAGGCGAGCGCAGGCTCTGCCGGCCGCCGTCTGTTCTAGCACTCTTGCTTTTTTATGCAAAGCTGGCAGTCAAAGCCCAATGCCGTTAGGCTTTTACCCGCGTTGGTCCTCAACCCGTTTTCTCCCTTCTCGGCGAGTGCAACGGTTGCGGCGTTTCTTTTCTCTGTAATGGATACCTACTCCATCACCTCGGCGAGCTCAGCCCATTCTTTCCGTTGTTCACTCTCCTTGGTTCAGCCAGTTACCGATTACTTCTCTCCGGACGACAACCGTGCAATGAGGAATTGACATAGAAGCGTGTTCAGCGTTGAACGATGCAGCTCTCGACAAAAGCTCGTCTTGCTATGCTTTTTCAGTTCTGCAGTAGTGTGCTCCCTGGCCGACTTGAGAATAGGCCTTTGTCGCCGCGTCTTTCGGAAGGATCCCATGTGCCCGGGGAAATTGACACCTTTGCAAGATATATCCACAATTGTCACCCCGCCCTCCTAACAAAGGATGCCACTAGCCACTATACCTCTTCGGATGCATCTTGAAAACTAAAGTACAGCTAGATACAAGCGCGGAGCTCCTCCACTGCCCGCGAATCTCTGCCCCCATCATATCTAGACGGTCAGTGAAGACTTACTCCGCCGGAGGGGCTGTAGATATTGCGTTTTGTCCAATGCAGCGATTTTTCCAGCAGTTCGTAGCCTCCCCGCTGCATAGTACATCTTAATCAATCTCCCCTTTGCGAGAGAAGGGCTAAGTTTGCGCACAGTTTTAGAACGAGTATGCTTGCTTCATTTCTTTCGCAGAATCAATTCTATACACTACGCCGCCCAGCTCTAGATGTGCAGTTCGTCCCCCGTAGTTGCCTGAAACGACAACTTATGGGGTGCTACAAATTGTGGCGGGAGTCGTCGACCTTAGCTGGGGACCGTCACCTAGTGCAGTAGAGCAGTGACTCCCCCTCCAGTTCCCAAGCACCCTGGGAGCAAAGGGGGCCAAGGGCCTGGGTGAAACGTGGAGAGAAGGCGGCCTGTCATGAGCTGCAACGCACCTACAGCGATATAGATAAATATACGTGCTTTAGCGAAAGTGGTAGGCAACTCCACACGCAAACACACACAAACACAGGCAAGATCCCTGTGTTGCATACACCAATAGAGTATAGAATTGTTGGGTACGTACTCCACCCTCAGGAGCCGACCTGCAAGAAAATAGAAGTATGCGCACCAACGCTAAACAGCGCGTAGTGTCTGTTTGGTGTGGCTTCGACAGTAGGAGCCTAGACTTCAACCGAGCAGCCCCTTTTCATATGAGCAATCAGCAAGAACAGTAAACGAAAGCTATGCTCTGGGTCCCCGAGACTCAAACGGGCCCGCCTACAATTGATCAAGCCTCGCTGGCTGAGGGGTGCGCCGGGGTTGGAGTCTGCCCTAGTGCATTATTGACTTGTGGCAGTGTGTGAGCACTGGAAGTTCAATGGGCTATCCATTGTTTCACTTGATATAATTTGGTGAATATGTTTTGCAATTTGCTTGGCTGGTAGAGAGTTTGCCCAGGGACGCAAGAGGAACGATGCTGTGGTGAGCTGCACTATGCTGAGGTGCATGCTGCACCGCAGGGAGACGTCGCTGCGTTGGTTCTACCTTAACAGTTTTTTTGAGTTTACGTTGTGGAGGATCTTCAGATAGGGAAGATGAAGCATGTGACTGTCTGGGAGTTCCTATTCCTCCTCTCTTCTTGTCGGCTCTGCCTACAGTGGACGTCAGCAACCCCCCAGTTTCCTTCTGTTTATAAACCATGGCAAGAAGGAGAAGGACCTCAGCAGGAGAACTGGGGCTTAGGAACTGGCTTATCGGAAGAAAACAATTCCATCCAGGGAGGGATTTCACACGCATCTCCTAACGCCGCAGAGGGCGGTACCGGGAACGTAGAGGCGCCAGCACCACCAGTTGATAACGCTGCGAGCGTATTCCCTGCCAGTGTTCATACGACTGGAGGACCGAAACTGGCTTCGAAGGTTGCGGCCATTGGCTTCTCCCTGCTGATTTTTTATTTGGGTCTGTTTACCTTCTTGACGAGGGGCGAGACGCCTCCTCCAACGCCAATCGAAGCTCCGTCGACCCCAGCCGAGCTACCTGCTGAGGAACAGCCGCTGGAAGTCAGGCTGAGAAATATCTCAGAAGCTGCTCATACTTCGAAGGTAATCGCTGACGTTATCGGCACACCATATGCCTTAACCTTGCAATCCGAAATCGAGAGGGCCGTGGAAGAGTTGAAAGAACCACAAGAAGAGCATGCTTTGGAGGAGAACTTGAAGGCCGCCAATAGGCGAATAGGAGACCTGAGTGAGTTGGGGAGAGAATACGTGGGAAGTCTCGCAGCCAAACACGCCTCAACGGTCGTGTTCCCTGTGCTGACTGTTAAGGACGGAGACAAAGATGTGCCGCTTGTAGAACTCGTTAATATGTACGATGACAACACGGTGGTGCGATCCGCTTTCACTGCTTTCGAGTCTCTGCGGGAGGAATTCAAAAGTACTTCCGAGTTCATTTCGCAGCTCAGCGATGAACTCCGCAACGGTCCTGCCTACGAAACTGAACAGGACCGAGCTGAGTTGGAACATCTGGCTGGCGGAGTCGGATACCTCACAGCCCTGGTAGAGACAGGATCTCGTAGTGTAACGGTGGCTTCACGGCTGAAGAGTGTAGTGGTTGAAGGCATGCACGCGCTGATGTGTCGCGAAGTGAAAGATGCGGTGTTGAGTTTCGAGAGCGACTGCGACATGTTCCAAGCTGTGCAAACCGTGATGAAGAGGAGTGAGCCGCCTCCGACGACAGACCCCTCCGACTACCTTAATGCATGCAATTCTCTAGAGAAAAGATTAGCTGAATTGCAAGGGGTAGGAGATGAGATGAACGCGCAGATGGAGGAGTTGCAGCGGAGCCGGTCTCTGCAGTCAGCGTATCAGGCGACTGTTGAGTTTGGACAAACCATGGACCAAGCGGAGGGTGGGCTGAGGAACGCATTTGACATTGTAACAGGTGTAGGGGTCGATCTTGATGTCCTCCAAAAGGGAAGCCCCGATCTCATTCCCGATAAAGTTGCTCTTCAATACGCTCTCGTCTCCCAAGAGTCTCGCAGCATTCTGGACATGCTGCAAGAACTCGGTACGCGAGTCGAGAAACTCCGCGCGGACAGAGTCAATGCTCCTAGCGATGATGTTGTTGAGCTGAGTGCTGACCCACTTGCTACCATGTTGACTGAAATGTACGGAATTGAAAGTACAGCAGAGGGCGTCCTGGCGAGCGCCAAAGAACAACAGCAGGCGCTTACCGAGATGGCGGGTGAACAGGATATTGCAGCGCATATTCGTGAGTACACAAGTCGACTTGCGGCTCTGCAGAGGGCGAAGTCTTCAGCGCGAATGTTGAGTGCGGAGGTTGCGTTTTTTCTTGCCCTTGAAGAAGAGCTCAAACGGCAAGTAGACATAGCTGCGGAGGCCGCAAACTTCAACTTTCCCGTACAGTCTTCTTTTGGAAAGAAGATGCGCCGCCTAGAAGAGCTCTTCAGTGAAGCTGTCAGTGAAGCAATAGGCGCCAAGGTGCTCACGAACGTAGAGGAATGTTTGGCGAAAACGAGAGGCCTTCTTGAAACCATGGGCCAGCTAATTCGGGTATCGCTGGCGCGAACCTGATTCACATCATATATAATCCGTACATGTATGTAGATATGTACATTATTCATTTTATATATATGTGGATGCTCTCTCTCTCTCTATATATATATATATATATGTGAAGATTTTGGCGACGACGACTCCTCCAGCATCTGCAGCATTGCTGGTTCCCATCAGTCACCTGGAGTTGCCTCCAGTCAGCACAATATTCCCCGAGTTTGAATGAAGCAAATGCCTATCTGATCATCAAATGAGGACATATGGGCCAACTGCGCGGTCGCCGGCGGAGGAGCAGCTGTGCGGTGTATCCGCAGCTTGGCAGCGGGCAGGCATATCTTTAGTTTTTTCGTTCACGAAGTAGACTGTCATTATTCGCTGTCCTTGGTCAATCCTTTTCTTCCGTTCTCCATTCCTGGCCTTCGGAGCAGATGGGGCTTTCAAAGCTGGTTTCTTGCCAGCCTGCCTCGACGTTCGATTGCAACCACGAAGGTGGGACGGAACTAGCACGTGCTTGGAGATGCCTATGCAGCGATTTATGTCAGGCTGACTTCAGAACTTTTGAAATTTGGACCTCGTTGAGGGTATCCCGCACTACGGACGGAAAGCGCAGAAACACAGGAACATAGTTGCTTGAGGGTTTCGGTGCAATATGCACCGTTTTCGAGACGGGAGGTGCGGGAAGCCTCAAGAAGTATACCTTTATTAATATCACATAAACACTCCAGTGCACTGCTCACCTTTTACTCCGCAGCTAGGGCGCTGCAGTAGGTGACGCCGTTTTCTTGATGGCTAGCCGCTCCTTGCTCTACTCGGCAACAGCCATTCGCACTAAGATTAGTGCACTTCAGTGCACTACTCACGTTTTTCTCAAACACTGCAGCTACTACATTGTAGTAGATGACGGCTTTTTCTTGATGGCTAGCCGCTCCATGCTCTATTCGGCAACAGCCGTCCGCACTAAGCTAGCTGAATAACTTGTGTGTAATCCTTACTGAGCCGTTCACGGCACTCGTAAAGTAACGCTAACGAAGCATCCGAGCGTTTCATAGGTTCAAGTGCAATTGACTAATAGGTGGCTGTACAAAGGCCTTAGGACTGTTTTGCAGTTGACATATTATGTTCGGAGTTGTTCTTAACGCCAACTTGCCTCGTGGAGACAAAGCGATGTAGCGTTTTTCACGTTTCTTGCACGGGAAAATTCGCTTTAGCATCCCAAGTCTGTAGACACTTTGGCAACAGACCCACATCTGCTGGAGTGTAGGTTCAAACAACTCAAATAGCGGAACTATTTGCCGCGCTATTTGCTCGTTTTGTTCTGTTGGCACTTGTGTATTTCTACCCCCTAGTTTGTCTATTCTGGCGTGCCTACACCACTACCGTATCAAATAGTTGTATATCTGATACTACTGTGATCAGTTTCGAGCCGTTCATCCGGCAAGCATTCGAAAATGGTTATAAGCATATTTCCTTCGGCGTTTCGTCTTCATGGCACAGCCACTACTTCTTGTAGGAATTCTGGCGGTTAAAAAGAAGCACCAAAACGCCAACGTCTAAAGCGCAACGCAAAGAACGGCGGACAAACATTCAACTCGGTGCTTCTCTGTCTACAACTTGTATGTTCATTTCGTGTAGACCCTGGCACTGGGGAACAATGACAGAATACAAATGCCCGAATGGCAAATGAGATACAGCGTGAATGTAACACGTGTTCAGGTTTCTCCTTGCAACGGTTTGCGAATTTTTAAGGGTTGACGGCTATGAGCACTTTACCGGAGTCAAAGAAAGGCTGCTTCGACAGGGAGCGTGCTAATGAACTTTTGTTTAAATATTCTTCTTGAGTTTCAGCAACTCTGAATACACGAACACAACAATTGCCTGCAGCCAGTCACCAGGACGCTCTTGCGATTCGCAAGTGCGTACTACCGCGGAGCGACGCTGTTTGCAGACGTTCGGAACAAACTTCTCCGTTCACGAGTTACGCGGAGCTCGTAGCAAGACAGAACACATCTCTCACTGCCTCAGTAGCCGCTGTTCATTTCTAGTGTTGCCCAAAGCTGCGCGCTGCTCCGTCTCAAGACGATCGTCCTTCCAGTGGGGAAGGCCTGCATTCCGAACTCGCAACCCCACATAAGCCCAATCCTGACTAATTCCTACACCGTATCTAATATATATATATATATATATATATATATA
>NW_013549669.1:86638-91516 GCF_000499425.1 Eimeria acervulina
ATATATATATATATATATATATATATACTAGCAGGTCCCCGCAAGCATCCGCGCGTGATACTAGCCGAACTCTTCAAACATTAATTCGGCTAGTATTACGGCGCGGTATAGGAGCCTGTAAGGATGTAGCTTTACGAAGTGAACCTATTATTTCGGCATTCGATATAGACAATGGAGTGCTGGAACAACATTAGAAAAAAAGGCTCCCTGGACTCCGTAATGCTCTACTGTTTAGGACCGAGGAATTTGTGCTTCTGGTGAGCATACAATCAATCCACAACTAGGGCTCAGGCAAATTAAACAAACCTGCTGCACGGAGAGCAGCGGGGTGGTACAGCAGCTCGGCGACAGTTTTCCTACGAATTTGCAGACGGGGCAGAGTTCACAGTTAAAACAGAAAGCGGACTTTTTGACTTGAACTAGTGCATCAGGTATCTTGCTGTCATTTCAGCGCGAGGCGAATATATGCCACCAAAAAGGCCCATGCCAGTTACAATTCAGTATAATGACGAGACACCAACTCAAATACCAAGTTGTCACGGAGGGAAAAGAGCAAACAAGGTCCAGGAAAAGGAACAAATGGGCTGAAGACGACAGACAAAGAAAGGCGAACAGCGCAGAAGGTAGTGTTTCGTATTGTTATGCTTACTCCCTCCTTAGCACAGCCTGCACGACGGCTTTCCGCAGCAGGAATTCCGATGCGTCTTCCTGCAAAAATAGGATACTCTAGACAAAACAGTCTTTGCAGACAAAGGATCCATTCTAGAGAAACCAGCACTTGGGGTTTTGCGTTAAAAGTTAAAGCAGTTCAGGGGGGGCTGACGCTGACTTGAAGCACGATAAACTCATCATTTTCCTGCGCAGACAGAAGCAGATTGCCTAATGAAGTATTTTTGAATCTTATAAGATTCGACAACCAACTAATCGAACTATTAATTTGAACATGGTTTGGAGGAGTTGTGATGCTTTGGTGTTGAAGGAAACAGCGCGAAGCCTGCAGTTTGGTGTTTGTTGCTGCTTTAAATGCCAATGCAAACGTCCACAAGCATTTACTCAGTGCGCATTGTTTATGGTGATTACGGGTAAGCGAACAAACTACACACCTCTCCTCGCCTCTGAAGAAATTCACCGAGCAGAGTGCAGACAGCATCAACTGACAGCGCCTCCCAAAATAATGGAGTGCCTTCGTAGGAGCACGCAGCAGCACAGTAACCATGGGGTTTTGACTGATTATTTTTCTTATTTTTCTTGTTTAAAGAGTATTATTGGGGATGTTTTGCTTTCGAGCCAGAGTTCCCCGAGGAAAGGGGAATTAGGCTGATTGAGTTGAGTTGGCTTGATGCGATGAACAAACGGCCAACAAACAAACAAATGCCAATTACCCCAAACCACTGCAATGACTTCTTCACGCAGAGGCTGAAGTGCAAAATCCTGAAAAATGCAAACAAACAAACAAAC
This sequence comes from Eimeria acervulina, assembly GCF_000499425.1. Taxonomy (NCBI): domain Eukaryota; phylum Apicomplexa; class Conoidasida; order Eucoccidiorida; family Eimeriidae; genus Eimeria; species Eimeria acervulina. Next base: position 88,097 of record NW_013549669.1, read on the forward strand.
AAACAAGCAAAACACGAATCGAAAAGGCCTCTCTGCGGGCTGCATGTTCAGCATTCATGAACATCAGCATTACATATTTGTTGACAGAATTGAAAGCTGCCGTTTGCCAGCCTGATTTCTTCACTTGTTTGTCTCCCGATTTATCATTAAGTGCATTTGACTAATTTGAACTGCTAGCCGTTCAGCTGCCAAGGGAAAAGTATTGGGAGCCAAACATTATTATCATTAGATATACATGGATATATATCGATATGTAGATATGTGTATATATCCATATATATATATATATAGGTATGATTATTTAACCATACAGGGAGGGAAGACGCGAGGAGAACAGAATCCTTTGAAGCACTTTGGAGCTGCGCCTTTTCCAGCTTCTCCCCCTGCAAGGACATAGAAACATAAACACACAAAGCCCTCAAACAATCATATAAATAAATAAATGAACAAATAAATAGATAAATGAAGTAACCTCAGGACTGAAATTGCACTCGCCTTAAGATGGAAGAGCCCAAAGGCCTTCATAAAACTTGAACCAGTTTTCTGTAAGGAAACAAATCGTGAAAACAAACAGGAAGGCCAACTGCAGCATGAAGATGGATAGCAAACTACCTATTACTCTAGCTGGCTAGCTAGAAGGCTATGGCGGTGCCTAGGTAGCTAGCTAGAGTGGTGTATATAGCTAGTTGGCTAGAGTGGAGTATATAGCTACCTAATTGACACGATAGCTTTTTACTTAGTTCGTAAAATATGTTATTTCATTGGGTAGCCAAGTCACATGCTGAATGCCTGGGTCTACTGTACCCGGAGCTCCAGCTGTCTTCTTAGCATCTCTGGGGCCCCGAGAGGCCAAGCGGAGATGTATGCAGCCTCATCGTTGGTTTGCATGTCTGCTGCTGCTGCTGCTGCTCCTGCTCCTGCTGCGTCTGCTGCTGCTGCTGTAGCGGGCTGAAGGTGGAAGACAACTGCCGGATTGCTTCCTACGAAGGTTGAAAGGAGATCTGGAACAGAGAGGTAAGGAGACAGACAAAACGGAAAAAACAACAAATCGCCTTCACAAAACTAAATCTCAATCAAATAGTTGTAAGCAGCGAACCCGCACCTTCTTTCGTACACTCTAAACCCTAAATCAAAACCCTAAACTCTATATCAAAACCCTAAACCCCCTAAACTGAAGCGATAAACCCAAAACGCAAACCCTAAGCCCTAGATACAAGCCCCAGGCCCCCCAACCACAAACCCGAAATCCTAAGCACAAACCCTACATCCTAAGCACAAACACTAAAGCAAACACTAAGCACAAACCCTAAGCCCTAGGCCCCGGGTGTTATTTCCGCTAGTTAGACCCCAGGGGCCCCCTCACACCTCGAGGCAAAAGGCTGAGGCAGCAGACGGTGCAGCCCTGTTGAAGATCTTCCTTGTTATTGTTGCATGCTTTAAAAAGAAGAGCATCTGCAAGACAAGCGTACGAACTGGAGACAGTATATAAAGAGACAAAAGTGGGTGGGTGTCATCAATAGGCACATCTGCACATAATGAACATTAAAGCAAAGAGATTCAGAAGATGTGTAGGCACAAGAAGCACGTTCTTATTTACAGCATATGCTTACATGCAACGCATGCCTTCTGTTATAGCTATTACTATTCTTTTATAGAAAATCGCTTAAATGAAGTGCCGTTGCACTCACCCTGGGAGACGAAAAGCTCCGAAAATCGACGAATTATGTCCCTAATTTCGATCTTCTGAAGGTGTGTACCTGCCTGCTCTTTTGCCACAGCAGCACCAGCAGGAGCAGCAGTAGCAGCAGGGCCAGAAGCAGCCGCTGTGAGGGAGTCTGCTGCTGGCCCTAGCTGTTTAGTAATGAACTGCGAAGCAAAAGAACCGCCTATTCCAATGGAGCAGCAGACGCTCCGTTCTCCCAGGTGGACATGCACCTGAAAACGCAAAATATGCAGGCGATAGCAAAACCGCATAACCCTTCTGCATCCACTGTTCTTGTGTGTTGTCTGGGTGCAGCAGGAGCTGCTGCTGCTGCTTCACTTGAGACGGATATGTTTGCTGTTATTCGTTGCATGCACTTTACCTGCGGTGTTTTTTGGGTGCAGAAAATCGAGAAGGAGGCCTGAGCTGTCCGTACACCTGAACTAAGGAGCGCTCGATGGTGATGCAGAACCGCTGCATTGGGGGAAGCACAACTAGCTGCTGCTGTCTTCGTCTTTAATTCAAATGCTGCAGCATCGAGGGAAACAGCCAATTTTGCAGCATTTTATGGAAAAAAATCGGTGTATTATCGTAAACATGAATGCAATATTATTTTCTGAAGAGCGGGGATAGAGCGGATTGCGCGTGAGAGGCGGGGAAGGGCTATGAAATCGACGGCAAAATAAAAACTGTCGAATGCTATAAACGTTTAGGTTTCAATAAACACTTTAAGTGTACGTACACCTCACCATTTGAAGCGGCAGAAAGGCAAACTGGCGGCAACCAGTGCTTCATTGCTAGTATTTATAAGGCTATTTTGACTCAATAAAACCCCTTTTCCTCCCCTATTCGATTTATTTTGGAATTAAAAATAAGTATAAAGACGAAATTTCGTTTCAGGAGCGAAAACTCCCCAGAGATGCGTTGACTGACGTCGCCCTCCTTGCAAATACCCGAGGAAGAAAACCGTGTAAGTGCTTGAACATCTTCCTTTCATAAAAGCGAATGCAAAACAAATATACGCCTGAGATGATGTAATTCATAAAATATTATTTCAATCAAGACTATCTTGCAAAACTAACTAAACCCTACAGCCGCTTGCCGCGCTTCACCAGGGGCCCCCCAGGGGCCCCTCCCATCTTCTCTGTTGTGCTGTTATTGCTGTTCTTGCCTCTTTGCTCGCCCCAGCATCTATTGTTTTTAAACTCGTATTCATGTTGAGGAGAGGCGGAATATGAAGAAAGGTTCATTGACGTGTATACAGACCGTTTCAATGTGCTTGTACGGTAGAAGCATTTCTTGCACGCACGCGGTTACAGAACTGTGGCTAGCTGCAGTTAGCCATCGATCTTTAGCTAGCGGTAAAGCTCCAGCTTTATTCGATAAAGGGGAGAATCCTAACAGCAACTCGATGTGCATGGAATTCTGCAGATATAAAAGTTACACCTCTTATGCGATCACTCCATGGTATTATACTTCGCTAGAATCCCGTCTACTGTTCTCTGCTCTCTCTTTAGTTGGTGTTAGACGTATTTATTTTTTTTGTGTATGCGTTCAGTGTGGCTACTGAAGAAGGGCCTTTAAGGGAGTGTGAAACAGCTGCCTATAGTCTTGACAGTGCGTGCATTGAAATATATAGTAGTAGTACTATACATAATATATATGTCTTTTCTTTTGCTTTCTCTCCGCTTCATCATCGGCTCCAAGCCCTTTCTTCT
>NW_013549668.1:0-12638 GCF_000499425.1 Eimeria acervulina
CCTAAACCCTAAACCCTAAACCCTACTCTGCCCCGAACATTATCAAAAAACCCTAAACCTCCCTCGTACACCGATAAGCCATTAAACTCTATAAACAACCAGCCTATTTAACCCTAAACCCTAAACCCTAAACACTAAACCCTAAACCCTAAACCCTTCGCAACCCTAAACCCTAAACCATGAATCATAAACTCTAGACCTCAATTAATCAGCTGGTCTATATGAAGATGCGTCTTCACCGCAGCCAGTACTACTGCTGCAGCAGCAGCTGCAGCAGCAGCTCCAGCAGCAGCAGCTGCTGCTGCTGTCGCATGCAGCTCCGAAGATGTGCAGCAGGAACCCTGCTTTTGAACAGTTTCGGTGATTAAACCAGCAGCAGCAGCAGCAGCAACAACAATGGAAGCGGAGGCAGCCGGTGCTGCTGTTGCTCCTGCCATTGCTGCGACTGCTGCTGCTGCTGCTGCTGTTGATATTGCTGTTGTTGTTGCTGTTGTTGTTGTTGCTGCTGCTGCTGCTGCTGCACATCTAGCGGTGTGCCCAGCCACCAGCCCAAACTGACTGCAGCTCTCCCCCATTAATAACGCCTCCAGTGGGGCCCCCTGGGGGCCCCCCTTGCTGCTGCTGCTGCTGCTGCTGCTGCTGCGCGTGAGAAGCAACTGGCTGTGCAGCAGCAGCAACAGCAGCAGCCGCCGCCGCAGCAGCAGCAGCAGCAGAACCTTGATGGTCTCCCACTGGGGCATGGGGATCAACCTTCGACTGCTGCTGCTGCTGTGGTATGTGTCGCTGCTGCTGCTGCTGCTGCTGCTGCTGCTGGAGGTGCTGCTGCTGCTGCTGCAGGTGCTGCTGGTGCTCCAAGTACAGCTGCTGCACTTGCTGCTGCTGCAGCTCTTGATTCAATTCTGCTTCCTTGTAGCCCTGCTGCAGCGCGAAGCAAACCTCCGCCTCCGGCAGGAAGCACGACAGCGGCAGCTTCCCCACGTATGTACTGCAGCAGCAGCAGCAGCAGCAGCAGCAACAGCGATAGGGTTCATAAGGCCGCAAGACTCAACAGAAACGGAGACAGACAGCAGAATGCATCAGCAGCAAACGCCCACTGAGTGAGATACGCAGCAGCAGCAACAGCAGGAATACCAGCAGCGCCAACAGCAGCAGCAGCAGCAGCAGCAGCAGCAGCAGCAGCATGCGTACGATTCTGTCCAGGAGATTGGATCGAACCAAATCCAGTGCGTTGCTTCTTCCCGTTCACCACCTGCAGCAGCAGCAGCAGCAGCAGCAGCAGCAGCAGCACTAGGGTCAATAACGTGCAGCAGCAGCAGCAATACCGCGCAGCAGAAGTAGCAGCAGCAACAGCAACGCCTATCCCTGATGTATTCGCGTATCTCACCTGCACCTTTTGTTGCTGCTGCTGCACCAGCAGCTGCATCATCATCGCCGCTGTTGCTGCTGCCACTTCCCCCCCCTTGCTGCTGCTGCTGCTGCTGCTGCTGCAGGGGATCGTCTCCATCAGGGAGACGCTTCTGCAGCGGTAGATTTGCTGCAGCAGCAGCAGCATCTGCTGCTTTAAACCACTTCCGCCAATCCTTGTGATAACACCACTGCCTTCTCACGAGCTCAACAGCAGCATAACCCTGCAGCAGCAAAACAAGCAGCAAAACCAGCAATCACGTCCAGCAGCAGCAGCAGCAGCAGCAGCAGCAGGGGATGCAGCAGCAATAACGAGCAAAACCAACAGCAGCACCAGCAGTGACGCGCACCAGAAGCAGCAGCAAAACGTGCAGCAGCAGCAGCAGCAGCAAAACGTGCAACAGCAGCAGCAGCGAAACGTGCAGCAGCAGCAAGCAGCCTGGGGAGCGGAAGCATCTAGGGTTTAGGGTTTGCGAGTGCATGGCGTTAGAAAAGAAGGGTAGAAGGGCTTGTAGCTAGGGTTTAGGGTTTAGTAGCCTAGGGTTTAGGGTTTAGGGTTTCGAAGCCTAGGGTTTAGGGTTTAAGGTTTAGAAGCCTAGGGTTTAGGGTTTAGGGTTTAGAAGCCTAGGGTTTAGGGTTTAGGGTTTAGAAGCCTAGGGTTTAGGGTTTAGGGTTTAGGTGTACCTGCAGCAAAAGACGAGGACTAGTGTAGAAAATATAAAAGAGAGTTTTCGTCTCTAACTTCTCCAAGTGCGAAGCCCGCAGAGGAGGAGGAGCAGCAGCAACATAACACTGAGGCAGCAACTCCCTGCAGCAGCAGCAGCAGCAGCAGCTACAGCAGTGAGACACTCACGCAGCAGCAACAGCAGCAGCAGCAGCATGGTAGCACTGCGGCAGCAACGCCCTGATGCAGCAGCAGCAGCAGCAGCAGAAGCGTAACACCAAGGCAGCAACCCCCTCCCCTCCACCAGCAGCAGCAGCAGCAGCAGCAGAATCAGCAGCAGTAACAGCAACACGAAAAGCAGCAACAGAGGAGAAGACGCAAAGGGAGACACAAGAAGCGACAAAGAGACAGAGGCAATGAAACCAATAAACCCTAAACCCTAAACCCTAAACCCTAAACCCTAAACCCTAAACCCTCACTCCACAGACTTCTTCACGGGCGTCTCCGAGACCGGAGAGGTAAATGCATTGTACAGACACCTGAAACGCATGCACTCACAACCCAAGGGTTTAGGGTTTAGGGTTTACAGCGGAAGACAAGCAGACACTGCAACACCAAACGAACTGCTTATATCTTTATTTATATTAATTTATTTATATTTATATTTTTATCCTTCTTTATATCTTTATTTATATTAATTTATTTATATTTATATTTTTATCCTTCTTTACTTCTACTTCTTTATTCTTAATATTTATATCTGCTCTATGTGCTGTGTCTCTGTTTATTTTTTAATCATTTGCGTATTTATTTATGTTTATTTATTTATTTATTTATTTATTTATTTATGTTTATTTATTTTATTATTTATTTATTTATATTATTAATTTACTGATTAATTAATTTATTTATATTATTAATTTATTTATTTATTTGTCTATTCACCGCAGAGGATGTAAATTAATCTGACGATGGTTTGTCTTGAAACAAACAAATAAATATAAATAAATAAATAAATAAATAATAACATATAAATAAATAAATAAATAAATAAATAAATAAATAATAATAAATAAATAATAATTTACTCTGTAGAGTTTAAGTTGTATCCGAGCGTAGTTAAGTCTGTCCCCAAGGCTAAGACATTAACATCGGCATCGTTTGTTTTAATTACTTTTAATATGCCTAACAACCCGAAGTGATTTCTGCTGCTGTCTTCAGCATTATTATCAAGCAATCCGCTGTCTCCTAATACCCCTTTGCTGCTGTCTCCTGCTGCTCCTGCTGCTGCTGATGATATCGAATATCGATGCATCTTGAGCACCTGCAGTAGATGTTGATGTACATGCAGCACCAGCAGCAGAAGCAGCAGCAGCAGCACCAGCTGCTGCTGCTGCAGCAGATGCAGTAGAATTTGATTCAACTCCTGCTGCAGACTGTAAGGAAGGTGATGAAGTGCTAGAAGCAGCAGCAGCAGAAGATGGATCTGCTGCAGATACACTCTGTGATGATTGCATCTTCTTGCTGCTGCTGCTGCTATTGTTGCTGCTGCTGCGAACAGATGAAGCAGAACTGCTGCTGTTGTTGCTGTTGCTGCTGCTGCTGCTACGCCCAACACGCCCAGCAGCTGTGCTGCTATCGTTTCGAGTGCTGCTGCTGCTCCCGCTCCCATTACTTCCAGCTGCTGCTGCTGCTGCTGCTGCAGTTGCTGCAGCAGCAGCAGGGCTGCTGCTGGCAGCAGATCGTCCATAAGAGCGACCCCCGCTCCTGTTGTTTCCCCCCCTCCCAGAAATAGATGAAGAATTACTTGAGGGAGCCATTTTGCTGCTGCTGCTGCTGCTGCTGCTGCTGCTATCGCTGTTGCTAGTGCTGCTGCTGCTGCTGCTGCAGCGACTCCCTTAAACTACATCTGCGCCTCCAGCTGAGGCCATCCTACAGAGCGAAAATAACCTGTTGCTGCTGCTGCTGCTGCTGCATAGCCCTGCTGCAGCAGCCAGCTCTATGAATCTCAGCTTGCATGCGGCGGAAGACGCAGCAGTAAAAGCAGCAGCAACAGCTGCAGCAGCAGCAGGAACGACTACAGCTGCAGCAGCACCGGTTACTGTAGAAGACGGCCTTTGAGTTGCTGTCGTGAGCCTGGAGCAACAACTGCAGTTGTAGCAGCAGCAGCAGTAGTAGCAGCAGCAGCAGCAGCAGTAGCAGCAGCTGCTGCAGCAACACCTCGCCCTGCTTTCACGTGTATGCACGCTGCAGCAAAGGCAGCAGCAGAATGAAGAAAAAAATATGCTTTGAGCGCCCCCACTACGAAAGACAAAATCAGATATATGCGTCGTCGCTGTTGCTGCTGCTGCAGATCTTGCTGCTGCTGCTGCTGCTGCTGCTGCCTCTCGGCCGCTGCGGCGGCTGCTGTTGCTGCTGCTACAGGCTCCCCTGCAGCAGCAGTAGTAGCAGCAACAGCAGCAACAGCACTACTTATTATATATTTTGAGTAGGAATTAAATAAATCAAGTTGCATTTACGCACCCCTAAACCCTAAACCCTAAACCCTAAACCCTCGCGGCTCTCGTCTGTTACTTTCTGAGGGCTTCCCCACATCTTGAGGGTTTAGGGTTTAGGGTTTAGGGTTTATCTACTAATAATACACATTTTAATTTATTTTAAACTTATTAAAGCTCTCCTTTGCTTCTCTTCTGCGTCTCCCTGTTAACCCCCAGTGCGGTGTATGTACACCACAAGGCTTGAGGCAGCAGCAGCAACAGCAGCAGCAGCTGCTGCTCTTACTGCTGCGCTTGCTACTGTTACAGCTTCAGCAGCAGCAACAGTTGCTGCTGCTGCTGCAGTTGCTACTCCAGTTGCTGCAGAGACAGCGAGAAGCACAGGGAGGAGAAGGCAGGGGGGAGAAGGCTTCTAAACCCTAAACCCTAATCTCTAAACCCTAAACCCTAAACCCTAGGAGTGGTAGTATGTGCAGCACAGGGTTTAAGACAAACAAACAGAAATACAAAGCAAATAAAAGAGAGACGGGAGACAACTAATACGTAGCTGCTACAAGACACTGCTGCCGTATCTGCTGTTGCTGCTGCATCTGCTGCTGCTGCTCTATTTGCTGCTGCTGCTGCAGCTGCAGCATCTGCTGCTACATAGAGGAAGGCTACTCCAGCAGCAAGGGCTTCATCAACACAAGGCAAGCAACAGCAGCAGCGAGAGTAGTCAGCAGCAGCACCAGCAGCAACCGTAGCAGCAGCGGCAGCAACTTCCTGCTGCTGCAGCTGCAGCATCTGCTGCTACATAGAGGAAGGCTACTCCAGCAGCAAGGGCTTCATCAACACAAGGCAAGCAACAGCAGCAGCGAGAGTAGTCAGCAGCAGCACCAGCAGCAACCGTAGCAGCAGCGGCAGCAACTTCAGCAACACCAACAGCAACCGTAGCAGCAGCAGCAGCAGCAGCTGAAGGGTTTGCTGCTTTCGTTTGTGAGCGGCGTACAGAGTAAACCCTAAACCCTTAACAGCAGGCTTGTCTGTTGCTGCTAGGACAGTTGCAGATGCGGTAGGTACGCGAGAAGGCATACATTGGAAGCCCTTGCTGCTGCTGCTGCTGCTGCTGCTGCTGGTCCTGCTGCTGATCAGAAGCAGCAGCAGGAACTGCTGCTGCTGCTGCTGCTGCTCGTGCGTTATGTATGGCGAGATGCTCCTCAAAGAGCTGCACATATTGCTTACCCCACTGCAGCAGCTGCTGCAGTTGCTGCAACAGCAGCTTATCCTCTGCATTGCTGCTGTCTAAAGAATCCACCTCTAGCTGCAATTCTGCTGCTGTTGCTGCTGCTGCTGTTGCTGCTGCTGTTGGTCCTGCTGCTGCAGCATTCTCCGATTGCTGCTGCAGCTCCTCCGTACTACCCGGCTCCCCACTTTCAGCAGGTTCGCTTACCCCGTGCTCCTGCTGCTGCTGCTGCTGCTGTTGCTGCTGCTGCTGCTGCTGCTGCTGTTGCTGCTGCTGCTGCTGCTGCTGCTGCTTGACTCGCTTCCAGGGTGCAGCACCCTTCGGAATCTGCAGCAAAACTGAGAGATGAGCGTACAGCAGAATATCAGAAAAAGAAATGTCTGCAGCATACACCAGAAAGTGTCTCCCTCTGCTGCAGCAGCTAAACTCCCCCGCTGCTGCTGCTGCTGCTGCTGCTGGAGTTGCTGCTGCTGCTGCTGCTGCTGGGGGGAGGGTCTCCAGTTCGCCTAAGGCTCTGACGGTTTGTAAGGCATCTACCAGCAGCTGCAGCGCGTCTCGCAGCTGCAGAGAACCCTGCTGCTGCTGCTGCTGCTGCTGCTGCAGCCGCTGCTGCTGCTGCTGCACATACAGCCAAGCCGACAGAAACGAAGCGCCTGCTGCACGGAGAGAGGGGATTGTAAATTTGCTGCTGCACTTTTTATAAGAGAACAAAAAAAAGGAGACAGCAGCAGACAGAGGCCTCCAGATTGCTGCTGCAATTAGATCGTCAAGGCATTGCTGCTGGTGCCGCCCAGACGCTGTGCTGCTGCTGCTGCTGCTGCTGCTGTTGCTGCTGCAGAGCGGCTGCCGTAGCTGCAGCAGCAGCAGCAGCTCCTCACCCTTAACAATGCCGCCGTTGAACACTGCAGCAGGAAGCTGCCTCTCCTTGCTGCTGCTGAAGTCTGGCTGCAGCAGCAACTGCATGCCGCTCACAGCAGCATACACACGAACTGCCAGCAGCAAAGGATCCAAGATTACCTCCTCTTGCTGCTGCTGCTGCTGCTGCTGCTGCTGCTGCTGCTGTCTGCATTTTCTGCTTCTGCTGCTTCGGCTTTGAACAGGGGGCACACCGCAGGGGAAGTAATGAATTACCAGCAGATTCGGTTGCATGCAATCTGCTGCTGCTGCTGCTGCTGCTGCTGCTGCTGCTGTTGTTGCTGTTGCTGCTGTGTTTGCTGCAGCCGCCATTGTCTTGAGGCGGCGGCTGCTGCTGCAGCTCAGTTCCCTGTTTCTCTCGTCTCTGCTAAGGCTGTTGTTGCTGCTGCTGCTGCTGCAGCGGCAGCTGCTGCAGCAGCAAGAGCAACGACAGCGCTTGCTGTTGCAGTAGTTGTTTCTGCTGCTGCGGCTGCTGCAGGCCTCCAGGTAACCCCTATACGGCCTGGATGCCTTAATAAAGAAAATATGCTTGGGTTTTGCTGCAGCAGCAGCAACATTTGCTGCTGCTGCTGCTGCTGTTGCTGCTGCTGCCCGCCTGCAGCCCCACGACTAAGCCTGGGCTCGGTTTGCTGCTGTCTTCTACAGAAGTGAAGCAAATTTAATTGTTATAAATAAAATTTATTTAATTATTTATTTATTTAATAAATTAAACAAAAAACAGGTTCAAAGAAAGTACGCTCTACACAAGACAGCAGCAGCAGCAGCTGCTGCTGCTGTCTTCTGCTGCAGCAGCTTGTTGCTGGTGTTGTTGCTACGACTGACGTTGCTGTTCCTGCTGCTGCTACTGTTCCTGCTGCTGCGTGTCCTGCTGCGGTAGTTGTTGTTGCTGCTGCTGCTGCTGCTGCTGCTGCTGTGACTGCAGCAAAGGGGTTCGACTGGACTACTGCTGTGAACCCCGCTGTCTTCGCAGCAGCAGCAGCAACACCAGTAGCAGCAGCACCAGCAGCAGCAGCAGCCACACCAGCAGCAGCAGCAGCCACACCAGCAGCAGCAGCAGCAGGGTGTGATTTAAAAGAGAGAAACAGCAGTTTTTGCTGCAGTAAGCCACAAGACTGCTTCTGCTTCTGCTTCATCATGAATCCCCTCAACGAAACCAAAGTGCTGCTGCTGCACTCGTGCTTCGATTGTGCTCGCATCCCAGGCTCTCTGCACTGCTGCTGCTGCTGCTGCTGCTGCTGCTGCAGCGGCTGCTGCTGATGCTGATGATGCTGCTGTTGCTGCATTAGAAGAACCTCCCCCAGCTGCTGCTGCTATCTCCTGCATGCGCGCTGCAGCGGCAGTCGCAGCGCTTGGGGTTGGGGCTTCTCCAGCAGCAGCTGCTGCTGGATCTGCTGTTGCTGTTGCTGCAGCTGCAGCAGCAGCAGCAGCAGCAGGCTGCTGCAGCAAAGCTTCTCCAAAGAGCAGCTCATCAGCAATAATAACCGAACGCAGATGCCCTGCTGCTGCTTGCAGCGCGACCAGCTGCAGCGGGCTGAGTAAACCGAAGCATCTACGCAAACGCTGCAGCAGCAGCAGCAGCAGCAGCAACAGCAGCAGCAACAGCAGCAGCAGCACATGTCGCAGCAAACAGCAGATGAAGCCAAGTGCATAAAACGAACCAACCGCACCCATACTAACATTTAGGGTTTAGGGTTTAGGGTTTAGGGTTTTGTAGTGTCCGCAGGCAGCACTCCTACGCGCTGTCAAACCCTAAACCTTAACTTTAATCCCCCTAAGTATAAACCCTAAACCCTTAAACAAACCCTAAACCCTAATCTAAACCCTAAACCCTTAAACAAACCCTAAACCCTTACGCCAACCCTAGACCCTTAGACACAGATAAACCCTAAACCCTAAACCCTCATGAGGTAAAGCCTAAACCCTGCAGCAGCACCTCTTTCGTGTGAGGGTTTCTTGATTGCAAACCCTAAACCCTAAACCCTAAACCCTGAGGGTTTACCTGGATAGTTGTTGGGGTTTGAACAGCAGCACAAATACCTTCGCTTGTCTTCAGAGATACACCGCGACGCGAACAAAAAGCAGCAACAAGAGGGGGCAGCAGCAGCTGCTCCTGCAGCAGCACTGCAGCACGAAGCTCCCAACTGCCGCACCGCTGCTGCAGCAGAGAAGGTGCAGAGCCAGCATCTTCTGTTGCTGCTGTTGCTGCTGCTGCTGCTGCTGCTGCTGCATCCTGCTGCAGCAAAGCATCTGCAGAAGGAGACGCCTCCCTGCAGAGAGCGGTGTCTGTCTCTAGAAACCCCAGCAGCTCCTCTATTATTTGCTGCTGCTTTGTCTGCTGCTGCTGCTGCTGCTCCAGTTGCTGCTGCTGCTGCTGCTGCTGCTGCTGCTGCTGTTGCTCCAGTTGCTGCTGCTGCTGCTGCAGCGAGATGTCTTGGACGAAAGCGAGGAGACCCGTCAAAGGGCGCCTCAAGAGATACAGCGGAAGCTGCTGCTGCTGCTTCTGCTGCTCTTGCTGCTGCTGCTTGTGTAGCAGCAGCTGCCGCTGAACACGCACGCCTTCTGCTGCAACAGCAACTGCAGCAGCAAGAGAAGGCAGCAGCAAATCCACCCCTTCTGAAGTCTTAATGGTATTATCTCCAACATGCACCCTGAACCAGCTGCTGCTGCTGCTGCTGCTGCAGTTGCTGCTGCAGTTACTGCTGCTGCTGTTGCTGCTTAGGAAAGCTGCCTTAGCAGCAGACAGCACTTCAGCCTTGCTGCTGAGGTCTGCTGCTGAGAGAGGAAGGATCCTCACGCTGCTCTTTTGAGCTGCTGCTGCTGCTGTTGTCGCTCTTGATGCTGCTGCAGTTGCTGCGGCTGTTGCTGCTGCTGCAGTTCCTGCAGCTGGCTGTGCTTCTGTTGCTGCTGCTGTGCAGAAGGCCCTTATCCTTCTGCTGCTGCAGCTGCTGCTGCTGTTGCAGTACAGACGAGAGACAACAGCCCCTCGAGCTGCTGCTACAGCGGGGGTTGCAGAAGCAGCAGAAGTTGCAGCAGCAGCAGCAGCAGCTGCTGCTGCTGCTGCTGCAGCAAACCTGCAGGACATCGGGCCATTCAACGAGAGAGCGAAACTCGACACAGCCATAAAAAGACCCCGCTTAAGGGTTTAGGGTTTAGGGTTTAGGGTTTAGGGTTTGCTTCTCCTTTGGGGCTGGCTTGCATGCGCCCCCAGTCGAAGCCCGCCTATGAATGCGAAAGGCATGGAGACTTCTTTTAGGGTTTAGGGTTTAGGGTTTAGGGTTTAGGGTTTATGTGCTGGGATTTCTAGTTTGTGTCTGTGCTGCGGCGGCTGCTGCTGCTGCACCTCAGCAGCAAAGCTGTTTCCTGCTGCAGCAGTACCGGGCGGTGAGGCCTGCAGCAGCAGCAGCTAACAGCAGCAGCAACAACAGCAACAGCAGCAGCATTAACAGGAAGAAAATCAGCAGCAACAGCAGAACCGACTGCAGCGGTGAAGACCGCTGGAGCGGCAGCACAGGGCTTTATTGCTGCAGCACAGCAGCAGCAGCAGCAGCAGGTGCATCCACAGCAACAGCAGCAACAACAATAACAGTGGGAGCAGCAAGAGGAACAGCAGCAAGGTAGCGTTTGAATGCTGAGTGAAGTCAGTTATTAAACAGCAGCATCCACAGGAGCAGCAGCAGCAACAGCAACAGCAGCGGCAGCAGCAGCAGCAGCAGCTGCTGCTGCTGCTGCTGCATTTTGTTGCTGCAATGCATTCTGGAGTGTTGCCTCCTTTCGAGGAGTTTCCTCGTTCTTCTTTCTCGCTGCCGCAAGGCCCTGCAGCAGCAGCAGCAGCAGCAGTATTAGCTGCTGCGAGCTACGACAGCAGCAGCACATCCTCTAATGCAGCAGCAGCAGCTGCTGCTGCTGCTTCAGCAGCATCAGCAGTACCTCGTTACATGCGTACGCGTTTTAACTTTGAGCATGCTTTGGAGCAGCAGCAGCAGGAGCAGCAGGAGCTGCTGCTGCAGCAAGGAGTGCAGGGTTCAGACTCTGTTGCTGCAGCAGCAAGAGGGAGACACAGCGTAGTTTGTAGGCATTGGTGGAGGGGTGCATGCATGCGTGGGGCTGCATGCGATTTTCTTCATCGCGTTATTTACTCGAGAATGCCCAAGTGCAGAAACGACGGTGTCTGCATCGATGCTGCCAGGTATGCTGCTGCTGCTGCTGCTGCTGCTAGTGCTGCTGCTGCTGCTAGTGCTGCTGCTGCTGCTAATGGTAATGCTGCTGCTGCTAATGCTGCTAGGGCTGCTGCTGCTAATGCTGCTAGGGCTGCTGCAAATGCTAATACTGCTGCTGCTGCTGCTGCTGCTGCTGCTGCTAATGGTAATGCTGCTGGTGCTAATGCTGCTAGGGCTGCTGCTGCTAATGCTGCTAGGGCTGCTGCAAATGCTAATACTGCTGCTGCTGCTAGTGCTGCTGCAAATGCTAATGCTGCTGATGCTGCTGCTGCTAGTGCTGCTGCTGCTGATGCTGCTAGGGCTGCTGCAAATTCTAATGCTGCTGCTGCTGCTAGTGCTGCTGCGGCTGCTAATGCTGTTGCTGCTGCTAGTGCTGCTGCTAATGCTGCCACTGATAATGTTGCTAGTGCTAATGCTGCTGCTGCTGATGCTGCTGCTTTTGCTGCTGAGGCGTCGTTGTTTGCGCTGGAGCTGCTACTGCTGCTGCACCGAGGTCTTTGGCTGCTGCTGCCTCTGCTGCACTTGCTGCCGCTGCTGCTGCTGCGTTTGCTGCTGCTGCCTCTGGTGTATTTGCTACATTTGCTGCTGCTGCTGCATTTGTTTGCCGCTGCTGCATGCGTTTGACGCGTTCTTTGCTGCCCCTTGTGCTGCTGCTGCTGCATCTGTTTGCTGCTGCTGCTGCATTTGTTTGCTGCGGTTGCTGCTGCTGCGTTTGTTTGCTGCTGCATGTTTGTAGGGGTTGTTGTGTCTACCGTCACGAGCAGCAAAACGAAGCAGCAGAAGATTTAGTGGTGGATGATGCCTGCCGTTTGCTGTGCAGCAGCGGGAGCAGCAACTACGCGCAGCAGCAGCAGCAGCAGCAGCAGCAGGAGTGTCTCCATTACTTCTTTGGCTTCTGCAAGCAGGGCCCCCGCTGCAGAAGGAGACACACTCAGCTCAGCAAACATCATCTCCCGGCCTTCTGCCCTGACTGGTTCTTAGACAGCGTCATCGCAAACTTCAAAGTTAGCAGGGTCTAGGGTTTAGGGTTTAGGGTTTAGGGTTTAGGGTTTAGGGTTTAGGGTTTAGGGTTTAGTGTTGGGGGTTTAGTGTTTTAGGGTTTGGGGTTTTGTGTTTGGGGTTTAGGGTTTGGAGTTGAGGGTTTAGGGTTTAGGGTTTAGGGTTTAAGGTTTAGTGTTTAGGGTTTAGGGTTTAGGGTTTAGTGTTAGATTTCGATATGCGGGAAGGCGTGATAATGGGCTTGCTGCAGCACTGTTGCTATTGCTGCTGCACTTACTGCTGCTGCTGCTGCTGCTGCACTTGCTGCTGCTGCTCCAGCTGCTGTACTTGCTGCAGCATCTACTGTCCTTGACTGCTGCTGCTGCTGCCGTATCTGCTCCTGCTGCTGGTCCACTTGCTGCTGCTGCTATATAATTTGTTTTATTTGTTTAATTTTTAATTATTTAACTATTTATTTATTTATTTATTTATTTATTTATTTATTTGTTATAGGATGTGTTCCCTGAGAGGATTGACCCTCTGACTGAGGCTGCGCTGGAGAAGGTGGCAGCCCAAGTGCGGCAGCTGCAGCAGAAGCATCAGCAGCAGCAGCAGCAGCAGCAGCAGCAGCTGCATCAACAGGGTTCTCCGCGTAGCTCTGACCAGTTGGAAGGCAGCAGCATGGTTGTGGCGAGCGGCAGCTCCAGCAGCAGCAGCAACAGCAGCAGCAACAGCATGAGCAG
>NW_013549668.1:12738-16295 GCF_000499425.1 Eimeria acervulina
GGTTGTGGCGAGCGGCAGCTCCAGCAGCAGCAGCAGCAACAGCAGCAGCAACAGCATGAGCAGCAGCAGCAGCAGCAGCAGCAGCAGCAGCAGTAACGGGGAGGGTTTGTACGTGCCTTTGCTGGTGGATGCTTGGGGGGTTCCTGCTGCAGTTGAGAGCAGCAAAAGATTTTTTATTGTGAAGTCTAGCCAAATGATAAATATATATCTGTCTATACACCGCGGCTGCTGGGCGACAAGCCGCAGCAACACCAGAAGACTGACGCAAGCTTTTGCTTCTGCTGCTCATGTTGTGCTGCTCTTCTCTGCAAACGAAAGCGGAGGCTTTCAGGGTTATGCGAGGATGATGACGCCTCCTCTTCCACACCTATACCCTCGTACGACTTTGCTTTTAACTGTCTCCTTTTAACTGTCTCCTTTTAGCTGTCTCCTTTTAACTGTATCCTTTTGTCTGTTGTCTTTTGTCTGTCTCCTTTTATTTGTCTCCTTTTAACTGTCTCCTTTTAATTGTCTCCTTTTAACTGTCTCCTTTTGGCTGTCTCCTTTTGGCTGTCTCCTTTTAATTGTCTCCTTTTAACTGTCTCCTTTTAGCTGTCTCCTTTTGGCTGTCTCCTTTTGGCTGTCTCCTTTTAACTGTCTCCTTTTGGCTGTCTCCTTTTGGCTGTCTCCTTTTGGCTGTCTCCTTTTAACTGTCTCCTTTTGGCTGTCTCCTTTTGGCTGTCTCCTTTTAACTGTATCCTTTTGTCTGTTGTCTTTTGTCTGTTGACTTTTATCTGTCTCCTTTGTTGCTGCTTCCGTTTGGCTATCTTCTTTTAGCTGTCTCCTTCTGTCTGTTTCCTTTTATCTGTCTTATTTTATCTGTCTCCTTTCAGCTGTCTGTCTCCCTTTGTCTGTCTCCCTTTGTCTGTCTTTTTTTAGCTGTCTCCGTTTGTCTGTCTCCTTCTTTGTGTGTCTGCTTTCATCTGTCTCCATTTGTCTGTCTCCTCGTGCTGCTTCTGCTGCTGTATTTCCTGATGGCACATCATCTGCTGCTATTGTGTCGCTGCTGCTGCTGCTGCTGCTGCTGCTGCTGCTGCTGTGTAGGTTTGTGGGGTTCTGTGCAGCTGAAGTTGGGCCCTAATTTTCGGGTTTGTTGGTTGAAGCAATCGAAGTTAGAGTTTGAAGAAGTCGGCAAAATAACAAATCCATGGAACGACGATTTACCTCTGAAAAAGAGCAGAGACGGAACTGTCAGTCGATCCCACCGATCCCAACGATCCCAACAACCCCACACACCCCACAAACCCCACAAACCCCACCGATCCCATCGATCCCAGACACAACCCAGCCAATTCCAAAACCAAACAAATACAAAATTGAGGCAAAATGTCTCCTTAAAAGGGATGCACTCGCAGAGAACGGAAGCAGCAGCAACAGAAGCAGCAGCAACAGAAGCAGCAGCAACAGAAGCAGCAGCAACAGAAGCAGCAGCAACAATCAGCAACAGTAATAAGTAACAGCAATAAACAGCAACAAGAAAAAGCAGCATTAACTAGCAGCAATTAACAGCAGCAACAGAAGCAGCAACAATAAGCAGCAGCAATACGCAGCAGCAATAATAAGGATGAATTGGTTTAGGTTTAGACAGAGACAAGCAGAGACAGACAGCAGAGACACCCGAAAGTACAGGAGATAAGAAGCATAAATGCATTATTATAGATAAGAGATTCTGCTTCATCAAGCCGAGCACATTGCTGCTGCTGGCAGAGTAAAAGCAACAAGGCGAACCCACGCTGCTTCTGCTGTTGCTGCTGCTGCTGCTGCTGCTGCTGCAGGAGCTGCCACCGGCCCTAGGGGCTCTCCTTTGCTCCAAGTTGCATGCAAAGCCTTCGGAGACGTTTCTAGATGGTGCGTACGTTAATAAGTATTAAGCAGCAGCAGCAGCAATCTCCTGCTGCTGCCTGCTGCTTCTGCTGCTGCTGCTGCAGCACAAGAAAGAGAACGTCCAAGCAGCAGCAGCAGCAGCAGCAACGCCTGTAGCTCTCGCCTCAGTTGTGCTAGAGCTAAGAGCTACTCCTAGTCGGGTAGTAGGGTTTGCGAGGGCCTTTAGAAAGTTTTTACAGCTTAGGTTTAGTGTTTAGGGTTTAGGGTTTAGGGTTTAGGGTTTAGGGTTTAGGGTTTAGGGTTTGTGGTTTTGCAGGGACGTTTGTTGAGGGTCATGGGCAGCCAATTGACCACCGCGTTTTCTTCAAACAACTTAAAGCAAAAGGAGAATTAGAAGATGATGTTTCGGGTCTTCTTCCTAGCAGCAAACAGCAGCAGCAGCAGCAGCAGCAGCATATGCTGCAGCAGCAGCAGCAGCAAAGCCATGAGGCTAATTGGATGCAGCAGCGAGACTGGAACTCCCACGTACAGGAGAGGCAGCAACGCGCTGCACTTTGACAGCAGCAGCAGCAACAGCAGCAATAGCAGCAACAGCAGCAGCAGCAGCAGCAGCAGCAACAGCTGCTGCTGTAGCAGCAGCAGCAGAAGCAGCAAATCAACTGCTGGCTTTCTTCGCTCCCAAGCAGCAAAATGAAGCTCTCTGAAGCGCTTGCAGCAGCAGCTGCTGCAGCAGCTATTCTGCTGCAGCTGCTGGTGCTGCTGTTGCTGCAGCAGACGAATAGTTTGCTGCGGGGAAGCAGCTGCTGCTGCAGCAGAGTAGCAGGTGCTGCAGCAGCAGCAACAACAACCGCGCTGGTTTCTGATTTTTATCTTTCTGTCTTTGCCTTCGACTTTAAAAATGCATAGACAAAGACAGAAAGATAAAAAATATAAAAGAAGTAAAAGAGAGACAGATAAAAACAAATAAAAGAAAGAGAGACAGAGACAGCACAGGCAGTTCCTGCCAACCCTCTCTGCTGCTGCTGCTGCTGTTGCTGCTGCTGCTGCTGCTGTTGCTGCTGCTGCTGCTGCTGTTGCTGCTGCTGCTGCTGCTGCTGCTGTTGCTGCTACTCTATAAGAAACAAACAAAAGCATATTATATTATAGTAAGCAGATTGTTTTACAGACGAAGATATATCATAATAAAAATAATAAATAAATAAAAACATATTATTTTACGCAGTATATTATTTGCGCCGTCATTTGTTATTATTATTATATTAATATTAATATTATTAATCTTATTATTAATAATACTATTATTATTTATTATTATTACTATTATTATTACTTAGATGCTTGTTTTTATCAATGTTTTTATTGCTGCTGTTTGCTCTCTAGAGCGCTGTCTTCTTTCTTACTCTTCTTCTTCATTTTATTTATTGTTTAATTCAATATATATATATATATTGATATACACACACATATATATATATATATATTGATATATATATAATATATATATTTATATATAATGTCTATAAGATATATGAGGCTGTGTTTATAAGAATATACAGCAAAAATATTTATTATTTTGATTTGTAACATTTTTAAAGTAATTAATAACAGTCATACAGTGTGCTATCCCTCATCATGTTGTTATATATTATATATTATATATTATATATTTATGTATATATATATATATATATATA
>NW_013549667.1:0-13135 GCF_000499425.1 Eimeria acervulina
CATATACATATACATATACATATACATATACATATACATATACATATACATATACATATATACATATACATATACATGTACATATACATATACATATGTAATATATATATATATATATATATATGCGTGCGCTGCAGGCTGCAATCAGTTGACTGCAGCGTCTATAGAGGTACTGTTGCGGGCATCTCCTTCTCTGTCTTTTATTTATTTAGACGGAGTAAACAAAATCACCGATGAACAAATCAAACAAATTCACTCGAAATATCCCTCCTGCACTCTCGTCCGAGGCAGCGAGCCGCAAAAGGACGCAAAGGGAATTCCGTACTACCGAAAAATCACAACTGCGGAGAAAAAGAAAAACGCCACCGCTCCTAAATAAAATATAAACTAAAACTGGAAGCAACCGTTTCCCTATATATATATACATACATATATATATGCATATATATATATATACATATATGTTATATGGCTGTAGTAGGCCTGACGCATCCTTGCATTCCAGGCGAACCGATACCTGCATGCACTCGTGCCAATCTAAAACTTCCTAGATACTTGTTTGTATGCGCTTGCGTCACATTTGCCTCTTGAACTCTTTGGGTTTGATCAATTGGGGTTTTAATATTTAAATATGGGCCCTATACCCTAGCGCTTCTTTAAAACATTCACATGTTGTTGCTAGTGCGCATGAGGGGGTTGGTTGGGTAATAGCATTTAAATTCGCTGTTTTATTAAGCGGTCCGTAGAAAGAAATATACTGGACAAGAATAGTGTAGGTTTTTGATATTAGTTTGTAGCATTCAAACAGCTGCCTCCTCAAGAGACTGTGCATAGGCCTCCTGCGGGGTGAGAGGCGTTGTTAGTTGTCTTTCTCGCTCAGAAATTTCTTCCTCTCTCTCCGCTTGCACGAGGTACGACGGCTCACAGAGTCCCTTACTGCAAATCAAGTAGAAAATGAACTTCATTACAAATCCAACAGATAAATAAACAACCAGACACTCGAACCAACAGCAACGGACTTGGGGGAATAGGCGTAGGGCGCGCCGAGTGTGGAGACGCAGAGCGCATTGACTGCATGAATAGACATTAAAATTTATAGCATAAATTCGCCTTCTTATTTTCGTTTTTGCAGTATAGTAGTCTTTCAAACGCTGCACGCGCTTCGCTTACGCTGGCCTAGTTCCTGCTCTGTTGCTGTTAATATGAGGACATAAAAAAAAACAAATTCCAAAGCAGCAAATAATAATAAAATGAAATACCGGGGGCTGCAGGGGGGCCGAGAAGAGCCTCTGAGACGCCTGGCAGCTCGGACGCTCGGGGGCTCTCAGGGGCGACATTGTTAATAAAGATGAATGGGACCTGAATCGGGGTGTATATATATAGTATATATCCAAACAAGTGTATACAAACAAACTGCACTTTATTTGCCTATTCTTAATTGATTTCATTGGTTTCATGCAGCAAACTGCAAGGAAGGGGTCCAATGCACGAAAGGCGCACAATCCCTTGCCGTTGAAATCAAGCAAAAGAACACCAACTGGCAGTCTAGTGCCTCGTTCGACGACTTATTATGCACGCACAGTTCGCGCAGGCATTTATTTATTCATTTATTTATTTATGCAGTTTTTGCCACCTGTTCACTCTCTTCTATCGGCAGGCCCACTCCCGGCACCTTGAAAGCCTGCACGTTGTTGGGGCTCTTGTTTTCAAATAGAACGCCTTCGGGGGGAATGGGCGCAGGTGGAAGTTGAACTGTATTTCGTGTTGTGGGAAACACAGAAACATTTGTTTCAGCGTTATTTTCTGTTGGTTCTAACGAAGAAAGGTCCTCGTTTTCAGGAGAATAACCCTCCTCTTCTGCCTCGGATTCCGGGTATTGTTGCTCGAGTTCGGAGTCCGATTGACAGACAGAAAAAAGTGTAATTGTGGAGATAAATAGGGGGAGAAAATAAAATAAACAGTTAAATAGTTTTTGAACCTTCATTTTTGAGTATATTTCATCTCTAGGTTTTGTTGTCGGACGACATAATAACTGAACTAGTTTTCCTCACTCCCATTGTTCCGTTTTGAGGTGCCGGTACACCTGGAAGTACTGTGGTCTGCATTCCGTTCTCTGAACCTGCCCATAATTGGTCTTTATTTTTTTTATTACGAGACAGTTGATTTATTTCAAATTCTGTGGCGTTCGTGCTATCCGCCGAATCTGTATGCCGCACAACTGACAGGACAGCGTATCCGCGTTGCGTTAGACACTTTCTCCCTGAGTTTGCATCCAAAGTAAGCGATTCAATATTTGGTTTTGCTCTTTAAAAATAGTTGTTGTTTTCGCTTTTTCTGCCGGGTTCACGTCGACTGAACGGCGGAGTCCAGCCCACCGCGGCGGAGCGTCATACAGGCAAGCAAGCGGTTCCTCACTCCAAGCCTCTGAGAGGAATCCGGAGATTAACTCACCTAGACAGAGAAGGAAAGCTGTTTTAAGCAGTAGTAAATCCTTCGTATTTTTGCTTTTTTTCTAAAGAAGTTGAGTGCAAGGTTTGCTTTCATGTGTTGAAGTCGTTCAGCTTTCTAGGTGACCCTGTGGGATCAGCGCATGCGGCCGTGTTGGTCTGCTTGGAAACCGCATTTTTTCATCAGAATTGGGAAATCAGAAGCTACTAAACGGTTTTTAAATATTATATTTTATATTATTTACAAGGTTTTAGGGCTTTGGGTCTGTCAGATGCAGCAGCAGCAGCTGCAGCTGCAGCCGTGTAGCAGCAGCAACAGCGCTGCTTGTACACCCCCAGAGCCGACGGATAACCAGCCCGCCTGCGTTGTCAGCTGTAGAGGCTGTGGAGTAAAGACGAATAGAAGATTTGTTTTGTCGCTATTTGTTGTTTGGGGCCGATGATTTGGAAGCAATTTCATTCTAATCGCTCTTAATTAGAGTCAATAATCTCTCACTTGTGGCGTGTCTCCTCCTCCCTACGCCTGCCGCTATCTCTGCAGCAGCTGTATCTACGCTCCAGCTGCATCGCATCTCATCTGGTGCGCGGCCTCCTTCTCTCCCGGCCACTTGTTTTCCTCTTCTGTTTTATTGCAACCAAATTTCACTGACTCCTCTCTGCGCCTCCTCGCTCTCCGCGGCGCAGGCAGCGCAGCAGCAGCGAGGCAGCAACTCGGGTGTACATACACCTCATCTCATAAATCTTGGCTCCTATCAGAATCTGCCCCTCATATTTGTATTTCGTTGGGGTTGATACTCCCGGAGGAGGGCCCATAGTACACTCAGGTCTCGCGGGCACTCGTCTGTGCCTGCTCTTCTCTCTATTAACACAACAAGACGGGTTTTTGTTTCCTACAACAAGAGTTTGTGTGTGCTGTTTGGGTTGGTGCAAATCAGTCATAGCTCTGCCTCCTCAGCTGCAGAGGCCCCCAGCAGCACGAAGGAGGCCCCATCTGCTGCAGCGTTCAGGTGTCTCGACAGCAGCCGCCTCTCCTGTTTGCCGCCTTAAACTACCAGGGAGATGCATTTTCCTTTTTCTTTTGTTCATTTAGGCGCCTCCCTCCCATCGCACCCGTTGTTCTAAACAGAGTGCAAAAGCACGCGGCTGCCTCCGCTGTATTTGTTGTCTTTGTCTGCTTTTCTTCCGGCCCCCAACACAGACTCTCGGCTATTCATTTTGTGTTCTCCTTGGGGCCCTTCGGGCCTAGAGGGCCTCTTTGGTTTCTCGCTCCCTCGCGCAGGGTCGTTTCGCAGCTAGCGATCTAGCGCGGTAGCTAGCTAGCTAGCTAGCTAGCTGGCCAGGTAGCTAGCTAGCCAGCTAGCTAGCTAGCTAGCTAGCTACAGACTCCGCCTGCGCTGCCACCCTTGCTTACATCATGCAGCCTGTCTGTCAGACTGCCCCACTGGGGGCCCTGGTGCCTTCGCTTTCGCTCCAGGGCAGCGCTGCAGGGGCCCCAAGGGGGAGTAATGGGGGCCTCGGGGGGCCCCATCGTAGGGGTTTGGGTCTGTCTATGCCGTCTCCCCCTCCTTCTTTAAGCAAACACTACACCTTAAATGAAATAGAACTAGGGACCTTTCGGACGCAGCTGTGCGAACAACACCGCAGAAATCAGTGCACAAACCCTGACGCCTGTCCTCACTCCCACTGTCTTACTTGGCAGAGACGAAATCCTTATGAAATACTCTACTTGTAAGAATGATGCTGCTGCTGCAGCTGTTGTTGCGGCTGCTCTTGCTGCTGCTGCTGCTGTAGCTGTGGTGTTGCTGGTGCCGTTGCTGTTTGCTGCTGCTGTTGCTGCTGTTGCTGCTGCCGCTGTTGTTCCCGTTGCTGGTGGTGATGTGAATGCTTGTAGTTTTTCTTCCTTTGCATCGTTTTTCTCACTTGTTTGGCGATTTCTTTGTTGATGTTCTAACTGGTTGTTTTATATCCTTTTCGAAGGTGAATCTGCAACTGCTGTGGGAGCGCATTGCCGCTGTTATCTCTTTCTGCTTTTTTTTCCTGCTGCTCGTAGATCCTCTTTTGTTTGTTTAAACTATGCTTTGTGGTGCCCTGCCTTCATTAGTTATTT
The DNA here is from genome assembly GCF_000499425.1 of Eimeria acervulina. Taxonomy (NCBI): domain Eukaryota; phylum Apicomplexa; class Conoidasida; order Eucoccidiorida; family Eimeriidae; genus Eimeria; species Eimeria acervulina. The sequence goes on from NW_013549667.1 coordinate 4,555, forward strand.
GCTGCATTCGATTGGGGTTCGCGCTGCAGTTTGTTGGTTTTGCTGCTGTCTTGTTTGCTGATCTCATGTTGTCCGTCGTTCCTGTCGAGAGGCTTGTTTGTTCATTTTCTCTCTTTGTGCTTTATATTCTTTTCTCTGCCTTCTTGTAGTGTGTGGGTGGGTGGGTGGATGGAAGGGGGGGCATTGCTTTGTGTGTCTGCATGCAGTGATTGGTCCTTATTGCCTGGCGGATGTTTTGTTTTTCGTCTTTCCTCTGTGTATGCTGTGCATGCAACCATGCATTTATCTACACGTGCATGCATGCATCCACACCTGCATGCGTGCATGCATGCATGTGTGCATGTGTGTTGCTGCCGCAGCCCCCAGCTGTGCCCTGGCATAGAGTTTCGGCGGTGCAACAAAAAAATGAATTTGGTGCGGCACTGCAACAGAGGCCGTTTCTGTTCGTTTGCTCACAGTAAAGAAGAAGAACTCTACCACCCCCTGACATATAAAACGCACTTGTGCTCCGTTTTCCCCGATTGTCTCCGTCATTTCTGTCCGTTTGCGCATCATACATCCGAACTACGAGACCCCTTCGCCTTGCCTCTCATCCGTGCCCTCTGGGGCCCCCAGGGGCCCCCCTTAGGCCTCCAGCCAGCCACAGCAGCAGTAGCAGCAGCAACAGCAACAACTGCTGTCACCGCCCCAGCTCCCCAACGCGCGCCCCTGCAAGTCGACGCTACAGCAAAGGGAACGGCACCTTTGCTGCTCCCAGACTTTGGAACGGTTCACAAGGCAGCAGCAGCTGCTGCTGCTAGCAGCAGCAGCGGGGACAGCCCGCAGCAGCAACCGGGCCAGGCGCAGCAGGCGCAGCAGCAGCAGCAGACGGAGCAGCATCAGCAGAAGCAGCAGCAGCAACATGATGGTGCATTGACATCTACTGTGAGCCCCTCCACTCGCCAGTCGCTCTGCTTCGTTGGGGGAGGCCCCGAAGACGGTCAGACTCCTGTGCATCCTCTCGTGGCTGCTGAGAGCCAGCTAGCAGCAGCAGAAGGGGCTGCTGCCTTAGACTTACTGCTGCAGCAACACCATCAAAACCAGGTACAGCCTCAACAGCAGCAACAGCAGATGCTGATGCAGCAACATCAGACAAAAGGTGCCGGACCAACCAAACAACTCTCAGCAACAGTCACTCCAGAAACTGCAGCAGCAGATGCAGCAGCAGCAAAAGCAAGCAGCAGAAGCCCACATACCACCTCCGACTCGTTGCATCCCCTGCGCAGCTTTGAAAAGCTTCACCTAGAAAGACAGCAGCAGCAGCGACAGCTGCAACTACAGCTGCAGCAGCAGTTGCAGCAGCAGCTGCAGCAGCAACTACATCACCAGCTGCAGCAGCAGCAGCAGCAGCAACAGCAACAGCAACAGCAACAGCAGCAGCTTTCCGAAGAAGAGGCGACACCCATTGCTGTGCAGCTTCTGGGGCCCCAGGCGATGGACATGACGCTGTCGCAGCTGCAGCTGACAATTGATCTTGCGCTGAGGCTCGCCAGCAGCATGCCCCCGTCACAGCAGCAAGACCAGCAGCAGCAGCAGCAGCTGCTGCTGCAGTTGCAGCTGCAACAACAGCGGCAGCGGGAGGAAGAAGAAATGTTGCTGCGACAGCGACTGCAGCAGCAGCAAGAGCAGCAGCAGCAGATGCCGCCGCTGACAAACGAGACGATTTTGGCTGTTCTGCAAGCGATCGCTTTGGCGCGGGGTTGGGATCCTCTGGAGCAACAGCAGCAACAGCAGCAGCAGCAGCATGAGCACGGGAGTCAGCAGCTGCCTAGCAGTGCATCCCCACTCAGGCAATCAGATGAAGCCGCAGACGCTGATGCAGCAGCAGCAGCGGTAAGCATAAGTACGCAGCTGCAACGCCTAACTCTGGACTATATACCCTCTAGGCAGCATCAACAGCAACAGCAGCATCAGCAGCAGGCCCAGCAACAAGAGAGACACCTGCAGCAAACGCCGGTCTTGAAGCGGTCGGCTTCGTTTCTATCAAGCAGACTCCAGCAGCCACTGCAGCAACTGCCACACCTGCAGCAACTGCAGCACCAGCAACCGTTGCACAAGCCCCCGCAGCAGCAGCAACAGCAGCAGCAGCAGCAGCAGCCACGAGGCAACCGCCATTTCTGTTCTTCTCAAGTACGGGGGCCCGTCAGCGGCATCCAAACATACACTCGGCAGCAAACAGAAAAGGATGCAGCCCGGCAGATACAGCAGCAGCTGGAGCAGCAACTGCAGCAGCAGCTGCAGCAGCAACTAAAGCAACAGCTGCAGCAGCAACTGCAGCAGCAGCTACAGCAGCAACTAAAGCAACAGCTGCAGCAGCAAATCCAGGAGCAAGTGGAGCACGCGCAGCAAACGGAGTCATTGGTCAGGCCCATAGACTACAGCAGCAGCAGCAGCAATCTCTCAGGCTTTCAAGACATTGAAAAGAGTCTGTTGCTGCTGCAGCAGCACCAGCTGCAGCTGCAGCTGCAGCACCAAGAGCAACCGCGGCTCCAGGCACCTGCAGGAGCAGCACCAGCAGGTTTTTTACAAGCAGCAGAAACAAAGCTGCTGCAGCGGGAAGTGGTCCGCAATTGCATATCTAAAGACGGGGGAGATAAAGAGCAGCAGCAGCAGCAACCGCAGCAGCAGCAGCAGCAGAAGACTGCACACTTGGTTTCTCTTAGTAGCAGCACTGCTCCCCCCCCACCGGCCCGAGGGGGGCTGCAGCAGCAGTTTGGATTTCGCAAGAGCAGCAACAGCAGCAGCAGCAACGGCGCTGCATCTCAGCCTTACCAGCGGTCCTTCATAAACAACGCGTTGAGCAGCAGCAATGGCAGCAGCAACGGCCGCACCTTGTGCTCGGGCGTTGTATGCCAGCAGCAGCAAAAGCTGCTCTTTTACCAGCAGCAACAGCAACAGCACACACCGCAGCAACAGCAGCTGTTGCTGCCCCGCAACGCCACAGAAGCAGCAGCAGCAGATCCTTCTCCTCAAATTACAACTTGCTCCCAAACCCCCTTGACAGCTCGCACCCTCTCTCCAGTGCAGCCTCAGGCGCAGCAGCAGCAGCAACAACAACAGACAGGCTATCCTCTTCCCGTTGCTGCAGCACTCTTCAACGCTGATGAGACCAGCAGCAGGGAAATAACTTCTCAGCAGTCGCCTGCTGCCTTCACAAGCGACGGATGAGCAGCAGAAGCGCCAGAAGAAGCAGCTGCAGCGGCAGCGGCAAAAAGAGCAGCAGCAGCAACGGACACCACCGCAGCAGCTGCTTGAGCTGAAGAGGTTCGGAACACCCATCGGTACGGTTTGCGGCTGCTGCAACTGCTTCAGCAGCAGAAGCCACTGGTTCTCGTGCTTCTGGAGTTGCTGCGGACGAGCTACCAGCAGCACCAGCAGCAGCAGCACCAGCAGCAGCAAGCGGAGCAAGCGCATCATGATTCAACGAATGAGACTGCTTCTTCGATTTCGATATAGTATTGTTCTTTTTCTGGTTTTGCTTGTCCCCTTGGGGTGTATAGGCATCTGCTCGGTTTCCTCTTGGAAGCAGAGCGCGCTGACCCAAGAAAAAGAAGCCAGTTTCTTTCGTTTTGTTTTTCGTGTTTTGTTGTTGTATTTTCATGGATTTTTTCAGGACATTTGTTTTCTCTTTTGAGTGCAGAATAATTGACAAACGACGGGGCAGAACCCCCAAAATGCCTCACATGATGCACAAGTGAACACACGAAGACCGGAAAAAGAGAATTAAGATAAGCAAATAGAGATATCAGAGAAAACAAATATCAATGAATAGCTGGGGAAACGGCAAATGAACAAACACGGATACCTAAAGACGAGCAGGACAGCATATATATATACATAATATGCGTGCATACACGTAGAAAAACATACAAATACACATGTGCACATATGCACATACGCGCAAATATATGCATATACCTATTCATGGTAAGATGCTTCGAGAAAAGGCGAAAGAAATTGAAGAAAAAGACAGAGAAAAGTAGACGAATGCCTTCGGGTTGTGCACTATGAGCAATGCAACAGACACCGGAATCCACAACATCATTATCAAAATAAATTCTGACAAAGAATAAGACGAAGGTGTATTTGCCTTTATACTAGAGGAAAGGAGAAACGAAGAAGACTCGCAATATTTCGTGCGTAAACAAAAGACGGGAAGCAGTATAAAGATACGGTTGCATTTGTACGGAATTCAATGGCAATATTGACGGCAAAATATATGAAGAATTTGCTCTATTAGTATTATATGTAATAAAAACTATTCTTAAAAGCATGCGGAAGCAAGGAGATCGCCGGGTCAGAGGCAAAAAAGAAACCGAGAAAAAGGAAATAGGAAAATGAAAGGGAGGAAGAAAATGAAAAGCAGAAACGCACAAAGACAGGGGGAGAAGCTAAAAAGAAATTTGCATTCAACGAAAAGTGTAATAACAAGCAAAGAAGAAGAGCAAGGAGCTTTTGAGCGCGCATTTAAACGAGAAAGAAAAAAGAGGAAGCAAACAGCAAGCACGCAACGATGTCTATGCTGCTGCTTTTTAGATACAAAAAAGATCTTTCAAAACAAGCAAAAGGCAAACACCACTTACAAACAACCAACCAATATATGGCAGCGAGAAGCATCAACGTTGCTTCTTTACTGTGTCCTTGCCTTGAGCAGCAAAGATTGTAGCTTGCAGTTGGTTTTTTATGTTTAGTTTTGTTCTTCCCTCATGCTATAATTCGCTCATTGCTTTTAATGTTTAATTGGCTTCTGCCCATACACATACATATATGTAAATATACATGCATAGATACATTCATACACAAATATGACAAATACGCACATAGATACGTATTTACAAATAAATATATGTATATATAGTATGGCTTGTTTGGTACCTGCTGCTGCTGCTGGAGCGGCTAAAAGAGCGATACGGAGGCAAAAGGGCAAACGCAGCCCACGCAGACAAAGAAGAAAAAGTTGAAGGAAAGAAAAATGTCTCCTTTTCTGAGCTTCTTTGGATCTTCCCTGTGGCAATATTCTGCTTTTTTTAGCTCTATTTCATTCGTTTGGTTCGTTTCTTCCTGGAGTTAGCATTTTCTGCTTTTGCTTTTGTCTGTCTACGCTCTTAGCCCCCTCTTTTGGGGTTCCTCCTTCTCTTTTGCCTCTCCCTCTGGCTTCCAGACAAAAAAAGGCACAGACGAGGAGGATAAACAAAAGAAACAAACTGAGACTGATCAGCCAGCGGCATATCCATTCAACCAGAGGAACCAGAAAATGTCGGGCCAAGGAATGCACTGTTGTATTGTATGGCCGTTCGGTGCAGGGAACGAAATAAATCCGGTTTGATGAATTATGCTAAATATAGAGCTGCAAATATTGAAATATAGTAGGGCTTGCGGTCTCTGCCTGACCATCAGGCTGTGGAGATTTCGCTGCCATCATGCTGTGATAGATTCTGGAGCACGATCTACGAAGAATCTGTAACAGAAGGAGCTAGAACATTTAAATCCCCCTCGCTGCTGGAGCTTTTGGTAAATCTATAGAGCCCACAGGCTCTTCTACCAGCTAAGTGACTCAGTCCATTTGCTGTTACTGCGTTCCATCGGACACTGAAGGAAACATTGCTGAGCCTATCCACCATTACGTGCATGCTCTGGTCGGGATACCTGCAAAAGCCCGCTAAGAAACAGGAAATCCCTGCCATGGGCGAGGTCTGAGAATGTTCTACGACTCTAAGTTGATACTCCGGAGAAGCAAAGCCATACTCGTTGGCTGAGGAGAGCATCCTAGGCCACAGAAGAACATAAATAACCACTCTATTGTTGATGTTTCCACGGCACGTCCAGCTAAAACACAAGTATGAACTTTGCGCAAGACATTTGAACGAATCCAGACAGGCAGGCAATACCCACTTAGTTCATGCTCCATCTGATAGCACACGCTGCAGCCTTCCAGAGGAAATAGGAGAGCAGTGAAATTGGAGCCATCACACACGGGCTCAGGCATGGAGTATAGTGGCAGACCGATACGGCGCAGAAAGTCTACGGTATCTTCTTGCATGAGCTCGTTGTTTGTTTTCGGGCTTGCGCGTTGGCTGACGTTTTGAGCTTACCTTCAGCATGAAAAGGCCGTCAAAACCATTTGATGCGGTTTTATAGAAGTGTTCGGAGAATAGGCAAAGTTGCCCCAGGTCTCCCCACCAAACGGGAGCACCGTCATTGCGAAAAGAAGCAAATTGAGGAAGATGAAACCCCAAAAATATGTGAAATGAGTCGCAGAGGTCAGAGAAAACGAGAGAATAACTTCGAATGCCCTAGGGGCCAACAACGCGAGTGGGTTTCGGAGGATCGCTCATGCGAAGAAATTCCTGATCTACGTGCCCTCCTTAGCTCATCGACGGAGACTACAAATGGGGGGGGTGGATCGCTGACAGTAAACTTGGGTAGCACACAAACCTTTGTGGAGGATTGCTCTGTCGCATATGTATATGGGCGTTCTACCCTTCTGTCGATGTGCTCTCCGGATCTAGCTACTCTTATATGGTGACTATTCCCATTCCGCTACCGACGGCTGTCTGGCCGCCGCTACATACAACAATTTCACTTTTTTTACATTGTGGGGACGGGCGCCATTGCCTGGGGCTTTATACACACCCGCATAGGATGGGATACCCGCATCAGGAAAGAGACTCTCGACCGAGTAACGCGCTGCAAACGAACGCTGCAATGAGCTGCCGCAGGCCCGTGCTGCTGCATCGCCATGCATTCACCAACAACAAAAGCAGCATCACCAGCAGCAACAGTCCGCACCAGCGGGTGCAGGAGCATGGAGCAAGTAGGAGGCGAAAGACTGGTTCTGTTCTACCCTTTGTTTCTCTGCGGCTACTGCCAGTGGTGCTGCAGGTTGCACTTCTTTCTCTGCTTCAGGCTCTCCACGTATTTTGTTGGGTTTAGGGAGGAAATAATTTGTGGCTGTTCATTGAGTGCAGACTGCCTCTCGAAATAAAGGAAGGTGCTACTGTGCTGCGTGCGGCTTTCCGTGCCTCAGAGCTGTGCATGCCGCTGGGGGCTGCATACACTTTCTTAGCTCATTCGCTCTCCATTTCAACATTTTCGTCATATCTACTCCGTTTTCAGAGACACTTCGCTCTACCTCTGATTGTGGATTCCTCCCTAGTCGCTGTAGCTGTCACAGCAGCTAAGCAGCTGCCGTTTGTAGCTGAAGAAATAGCAAGTGCAGCAAAAGCATCGGCAGCAACGGCAGAACCAGCAGCAGCAATAACACGAGGACCTAAAACGGAAGGCGCTGCTGCTGCTGCTGCTGCTGCTGCTGCTGCTGCTGCTGCACGAGCTTCGGTGCCACAAGAGCCCGCAGCAGGAGCAGAGGAACTAGCCGAGAAGCTGCAGCAGTGCATGCAGCGGTATATTCATGGGCTACCGAGATGATTGGAAGAGTTAGGAGGGATGTACCTCGGGAAGTAGCTGCTGCAGTCAGAGGCGACTGCAGCAGAAGCAGAGAGAGAGAGGGAGCCGCCTTGTGCGTTCACCTGCTACGACCGAGTACAGAGAAGAGAATTGCCAGAGAGGGCCACAGATGATGCCTTCTAAAACCCTCGAGGAGACTGGCAGTAGCACAAATCAGACCCGTGTGCTTTGTGCTGTTTCCAGTCTCCTGCTGCCACCTCCCCAACTGTTCTGGAGTCTTTGCAGCCATAAGCAAGGCCAGGCAATCGCACACAGCGCGCAAGGACGCAGCGCCAAAGAAACAAGAAAAACAAAACATTTCAAAGGTACTGATAAAAACGTGTAAATGCGTAAAGACTCAAATGCAAAAGCCGCCGGATTTGGCTTCACCGATGGGCTGTATATCCACAATCGGGGTGTTCGTGTTAACGGCACAAGGGCCTGTGAAGTGAATCCTCAAGTGCAACTTAGTCTTAAGGCTTTAGCAGCCATAGAGTATGCAGCCACAGCCACAGGATTCCCAGCGGCAACAGACGCAGCAGAAAGACATCTAGCGGTAAGAGACGCAGCAGTAAGCGTGTAGGAACCGATAGAACCGCAGGAACAACACCTGCTGCAGCGGGTGTTGTTACCCGCTACAGCGGCGATATGTGAGGCAAGAACCCTCCCCTCGATCTAATAATCTCATTCTTGCGGCAAAAGAGGGCGTCTGCTGCTTAGTTGAGAGGGAGACGCGGCTGTAGCAGGTGCTGTCTAGCGTTGTAGCACAGCAGGCTTCCTGCAGAGGGCCCCCTAATAAGACTTCAGCCATTGTCTACAGTGTTAGTGCATGCAGGAAAGGGGGGTTTAGTTGTGCTTGCATGCAGCGTTAGCATGCATCTCTGTCTGCAGTAAGCTGGCCTGTAGCTAAAGTGCGGCGGCCCCGTCTCTTCTCGTCTCCTCTGTAAAAGAGCCCCGGCCCTTGGGATACTGTGCCTACGAAGCCTGGGAGTTGCAGTCATTGCATGCGTTTTTAATTAGTTCTTAATTCAAACTTTCTACTAGTTGCTGCTTAGACGCATCCGCTGTAAGGATTGAAGCCCCCCCCCCCCCCCCCCAA
>NW_013549667.1:13235-19289 GCF_000499425.1 Eimeria acervulina
GTAAGGATTGAAGCCCCCCCCCCCCCGTCAAACACTAAGCCCTCCAGAGCTCTTACTTAGAGTTGTGCCGGCTCTATTTGTAGGAGATGTTTGGCTTTAAAAAAAGAAATGAAACTTTTTATTTAATTCGTTCCGTTGATTTCCCTAACCAGCAGCAGCAGCAGCAGCAAGAGCACCAGCAGCAGTGGGATTGCTGCTGCAGGGGGGGCAGGGGAGGCGCCTCCAGATAAACAGGCGGGTTAAGTGGGAAAGAAGCGTCTTTCCTGCTCCGTTTGAGTTTTATTCTGAAAACATATTTAAATAAAAATAAAATACACTAAAGGTTGCTGCGTGTTGTTGCTGCTTGCCCTGCAGAGTGTTGCTGCTGCAGCACAGAGAGCAGCGGCTTCCACGGTTGCGCCATGGCCCCAGGCTGCTGCCGCTCCTGCAGCAGCAGCAGCAGCAGCAGCAGCAGCAGGGCAAGGATGTATTTTTGAGGTGATTCTCGGGCTGTTAGAATGAGTTGATTGTTTTTTTAGTGTATGTTTTTGTTGGGAGCTTGTGATGAGGGGGCGGTTTGCTGTTGCTGCTGCTGCATTTTGTGGTTGCTGCTGGCGAACGCGAGCAAATGTTGCTGCAGCAGCAGCTGTTGCTGCAGCGGTATGAATGACAGAGTGCAGTTAGCAAAGAGTATGAAGGGAGGTTTAATTGGCTTTGTTATTACGATGTATAATCTTAGATCTATTAATTATTTGTTCTCTTAATAGCCTCAAAGATGCACCGGCCCACCTCTCTAACAGAGGCAGAGAGGCGCTGTATGATTCTGTGCCACGAGCAAGGGGCTTCCATTCGGCAGATCTCTCGGCTCATTGCAAGATCTCGTTCTTCAGTCCAGCGCGTCATTCACAAGCACATAGGTACGCCAAGTCTTGCTGCTGCTGCTGCTCCTGCTGCCCTTGCTGGTGCTGCCGCAGGTGCTCCTCCCCCTGCTGCTGCTGCTGATCCACGTCTTGATGCTGTTAGCGTTACTTTTGCTAGTTTTGCTGCTGCTGGATCAATTCATGTTGCGTCTCTGTCTACTTCTGTTGGGCCTGCTGCTGTTGGGCTTGCTTCTGTGGCTCCTCTTGCCGGTGCTGCTGCTGCTGCTGCTGCTGCTGAGGTTGCTGCTCCTCGCGCTCCCGTCGCTCCCAGGCACGCATACGGATGGCACAGGGGTTGTTGTTGCTTAAGCCGCAGCAACTACTGCTGCAGGGCCTGCTGGAGGTTTGTTTCAGGGCTTGCTGCTGCGCCGAGGAAGCATCAACGCCTCGCCAACCCTGTGGCTGCTGTTGCTGTTGCTGCTGTGTATGTGCTGCAGCTCTCAAGCTCTTAGCGTCCGCTGATCCCTCGTCTCGAGTTGGATCCGCCTTAGCGGGCGACGAGCCTCCCGCGGAGGCCCCACAGCAGCAGCAGCAGCAGCAGCAGCAGCAGCAGTACCTGCCGCAGCACCTGCTCCAGCCGCTTCAGCAGCAGCAGCTGCAGCAGCAGCAGCGCCAGCATATTGGGACCCCCGCCAGGAACCCTTCAACTTCAGAACTTGCAGTTGCAGTGGCTGCGCTGCTGCGCGAGCAGCAGCGTCAGCAACAGCAACAGCAGCAGCAGCAGCAGCAGCTGCTACAGCAGCACCCGCTCCAGCTGCTGCAGCCTCAGGATGATAGCGCGACAGCTGTGGGCAAAGGCCTGCATCAGCAGCTGCACGATCAGCTGCAGCAGCAGCTGCAGCAGCAGCTGCAGCAGCAGTTGCAGCAGCAGATAGAGCACCCACCACCGGGGCTTGGGCCTTCAAACCAGGGATCGGTAGACACGGCAGCGGCGTCTGCTGCTGCTGCAGCAGCAGCAGAAGCAGCCAGCTGCTTAGGGCCCCGCGATGACCCTCTGCTACCACCAGCAGCATTAGACGAGTGCACGGGATTGGGAGAGCAGCAGCTGCTGCCGCAGCAGCAGCTGCTGCTGCAGCCATCCTTGCTGCCGCAGCAAGAAGACACGTGCTGCAGCAAGGCTGGCAGCAACAGCAGCAAGAGCAGCAAGACGAGCGGCGGTAGCAGTAGCAAGAGCAGCAAGAGCAGCAGCAAGAGCAGCAACAGCAGCAACAGCAGCAACATCAGCAACAGCACAAACGGCAGCTGGTGTTCTGGCTCAACGTATAGAGGGGATGCTGCTGCTGCTGCTTGGATTTCCTCTGCAGCAGAAGCTCTTCCTGCTGCAGACGCCCTCACCACTGGTGACGGTGGTGCTGCTGCAACTGCTGTTGCTGCTGCTGCTGCCGGCCTGTCAAAGCTCTCTCTTTTGGAGGGGAGGAACGGTGCTGCTGGAACAGCAGCAGCAACAGCTGCTGCCGTTGGTGCTTCCAGCGCCAGCACCAGCACCACCTCCAGCAGCAGCAGCAGCCATCATCATCAACAGCAGCAACAGCAGCAACAGCAGCAACAGCAGCAGCTAGATAGCGTTTCTCGCTCTCTAGGTCAAACAGACCCCACAGCAACTCCGATAAGCAAGCCTCTGGCGACGCAGCGCCAACGACAGCAGCAGCAGCAACAGAAGCAGCAGCAGCAACAGCAGCAGCAGCAGCCGGGGCAGGCACTCGATAGATTGCTGCTACCTCTCCTGCAGCAGCAGCAGCAGCAGCAACAAGCGCAGCAGCGCCTGCATGGAAACGACTTCCCGCATGGAAGTTTAGAACAGCGTTGCTTCTCTTTGCTGCAGGACCTACAGCAGCAGCAGCAACAGCAGCAGCAGCAGCCGCCGCTGCTGCAGCATCCTTGGAGTGGTCTGTTGCTGCAGCAGCAACAGCAACAGGAAGAGCAATCCTTGCTGCTGCCGCCGACGACGTATATGCAGCGTGAGCCGCAGCAGGGAGCTGCACCAGCTGCAGCAGCAAGCAACCATCAGGTGGGTAACGGGTACAAGAACTCCTGGCAGCAGCAGCAGCTGCTGCAGCAGCAGCTACTGCAGCAGCAGTTGCTGCAGCAGCAGCTGCAAGAGCAACAGGAGTCGCAGCAACGGATCAGTGGTCCTCAGCAGCAGATGTTTGGAGCAGCTTTAAATTCATTGGGCTGCCCATCTCTGCCTTCGCACGGCACAGCAGCAGCAGCAGCAGCAGCAGGAGGGTTGGGTCCCGCCTGGACCCCAAGGCAGCAGCAGCTGCAGGTGCTGCGGCAGCAGCTGCTGCAGCAGCAATTGCAGCGGCAGCTACAGCAGCAGCAGCAGCAGCAGCACCTGCAGCATCGGCAGCAGCTGCCGCAGCAGCGGCAGCAGCTGCAGCAACGGAAGCAGGTGCTGCCTAAGCGACAGCAGCAGCAGCAGCAGCTGCAGCAGCTGCAGCAGCAGTGCCCGCCTTACCCTGAAGACTGCTCTTCGTTGCCGCTTATGAGTGCCTTTCCCTCTAGTAGCCCTGAGAAGGCCCCATTGTATGATCGTCTGCTGCAGCAGCAGCAGCAGCAGCAGCAACTGAGCTGCGCCGTTTTCGATTCGGCAGCTGAGCAGCAGCAGCAGCAGCAGCTGCTAGTTGCGGGAGGTTCTAGCTTCAGCAGCAAGGCAGCACCGACAGTGCAGCCGCTGCTGCAGGAGCCATTGAGCTCGCTTTGGGGGGGATCAGAAGCAAGCAGCATTAGCAGCAGCAACAGCAGCAGCAGCAGCAGCACCGCTAGCACCGGCAGCAGCGGCTGCGTTGCTTGGGCTTGTGCTCCTTTGGGGGCCCCCAGCGGAGGCCCTAACAATCTCCCTCTGCTTCCGTCTCCTTTCGTTGCAGTTGCTGCTGCACCCGCAGATGGAGCAGCAGCTTCTGGAGTGCAGCAACCGCAGCAACAGCAGCAACAGCAGCAACAGCAGCAACAGCAGCAGCAACAGCAGCAGCAGCAGCAGAGTCCTGAGTACTCACGGTGGGCGCTGCAGCGCGGGCTGCTTCCTTGTGGTGCCGCTGCTCCGTCAGCAGCAGCAAATATTTCTGCTGCTCCCGCTGGAAGCAGCAGGTTTTTTGCTGCCCCCGCAGATGCAGCAGCAGCAGGAACAACAGCAGCAACAGCAGCAGCAGCAGCAGCAGCAAACGTGCCGCCCGCTGGGGGCAGCGAAGAAGAAGCAGCTTATAGCAGCGACGCAGTTGCCGTTCTTACTCATGGAGGAGGCTCCCCCGCAGATGAGGGGCCCCACACCTGCAGCACAATAAACAACGATACCCCGCTGGACGTACACTCCACTGCAGCAGCAGCAGCAGCAGTTGCTGGTGCTGCAGCAGCAGCACCAGCAGCAGCAGCTGCAGCACCAGAAGCTGCAGCAGAAAGTGCAGCAGGTGAGGAAGGTTAAACATGGACAGCAGCAGCAAATGAATGATTGCGCTCTGTACCTGACTGATCTGCATCAACAAGAATTACGGCAGCAGCAGCAGCAACAGCAGCAGCAGCATCAGGGTCTTGAGCTGCTTCTGCTCCTGCTGCTCCTACTGCTGACGGTTGCATGCGTCATTCCGCTTCTCCGTCTTTTAATGCCCCCAGCTGGCAGCCCCGTTGGGGCCCTCAGCTTTTCTTAGGGAGTATTCCTAGCAGCAGCAGAAGCAGCAGCAGCAGCAACAGCAGCAGCAGCAGCAGCAGCGGAAGGAAGAAGATAGGATTTAGTGCTGCAGCAGCCGCAGCAGCAGCAGCAACAGCAGCGAGGAGGCGTGGGAGATGTAGTGAGGAGATAGAGAAGGCTGAAGCGTGGATTTGGTGCTTCTTAAAAACTTCAGGTGTATTAACACCCCAGCTGTACGCATGCCTTCTCTCTCCCGCCCCCGCAGCAGGCGGCGGGTTGGTCTTCTCTAAGCTGCTGCAGCAACCAGCAGCAGCAGCAGCAGTAGAAGTAGCAGCGGGAGCTGCAGCAGCAGCTGCTGCTGCTTGATTGTGGGGTTTGAAGGAACACCTTGAAGGAAGATTCTATAGGTATTGCATGCATACATTTTCTGGCATTGTACCTACATTGGGGCTGCATGCGCTGCATGCGTTTCGATAATTTGCTGCTGACTGAGGGTGGAGGGGAGCAGAGGCAGCACTGTTGAGAAGACAGGCAGCTGCGAAGGAACAAGAAGCAGCAGCAGCAGCAGCAGCAGCAGCAGCAACCGGAGCCGCAGCCGCATGCATACATAACGCATGCATGCATGCGAGGGTTGGCTCGCGGGAGCTTCTGCGTCATGTGGGTTTGAGTGTTGTTCTTCTCTTGGTTGTTTGTTTGTTTGTTTGTTTGTTTGTTTGTTTGTTTGTTTGCTTTCGTCGGTGGAGGAGCTGACTATGACGGAGCAGCAGCAAAGAAGGGAGATGAAGCAGCTAAACTCAGCTGTACATACACCCCAGCCTGATTCTTAATAGAGTTGAGAACAGTGTATTTCGTCGTCTCTCTTTCTTTGATAAGGAAAGCTTCTATATATATTATATATATCTCTATCCTTTTCTATGCATATCTTTATATATTATCTCTATCTCTGTATATATCTTTATATATCTCTATATATATCTACCTATATATATATATATCTAAATCTCTATATATATCTCTATCTACCCCTATATATATATATATCCATATATATATATATATCTTTATCTCTCTTTATGCTTTCTTATTACCTTATTATTTATTAATTAATAGGGGAAGACCTGTTCAACGAACAGGTCGTGAATGTATTTGTTATTATCCTTCCTGGCATACTGTGGGTGTTGTAGCGGTGTTGAAGCCAGAGCTAATCTATATCTGTTTATCTTTCTATTATTACTGCTACTGATTATTATTATTATTACTATTATTATTATTATTATTATTATTATTGTTATTGTTATTTTTGTTATTGCTAGCAAGCCAGCAAACATCAACACTGCTGTACAAGAAAGCAGGTGTATCACCTCCGCATGCAAGACATAACTGGACGCGGCAGCGGTGCGGCGGCGCATGCAAGCAGCAGCAGCAGCAGCAGCAGCAGCAGCAGCAGCGGCGGCGGCGGCAGCAGCAGCAGCGGCGGCAGCGGCAGCGGCGGCGGCAGCAGCGGCGGCGGCAGCAGTAGCGGCGGCAGCGGCA
>NW_013549666.1:0-2014 GCF_000499425.1 Eimeria acervulina
ATCCATATATATCTACATATATATATATATATATATCTACATATATATAATATATAGATATATCTATATATCTATACATATATAGATATACATATATATATATATATATACATATGTATATATATATATACAAACAGATATATATATATATATGTATGAGATGCGTCTTCACGGCTTTGTTTGTGTTTATTTTTGCTGCCTGTTTTTGCTGCATTTGTTGGTCTCCGCTCACCGACGCCACCGACTGCTGACTTCAATTTAACATTTTACCTCACAACAATCAGGTGTATGCGCACATAGAAATATATATATATATATATATATATATATATATATGTTATAGGATGTATATAAAACCATCCTATAATATATATATATATATATATATATATATTATAAGATGCACATAGGGATACAACCATATATATATATATATGTATACTCTAGGATGTATACAGAGACATTAACATATCTACATATACATAATATATATATATACATTTATATACGTATATATATAATATATATAACTATAGACAGATAAAGCATATAAAAATATATATTACAGATTCGAGTTATTTATTTTTGTCGATTTGCAGCGCGTAGAGCAGCAAAAGAAGTCAGCCAACCAACTCAGCTGTACGTGAAAGAAATGTATACAAGCAATAATATATATATATATATATATATCTTGTATATAATATAAAATATATTATATATATTATGCAATAGACGGTGGATATTATGTAGATGCCTTTTATTGTATATAAATATATATATATATATATATATGTATATGTATACATATATATATATATATACATATATACATATATATCTTTCTATATGTATATATATATATATATATCAATCTCTAAAACAAATAAATATACATATATATATCCTTTACAGATTGTCTCTGTTATAAACAAAGCACACATCTACAATAAATATATTTTAAATTATTAATATGAATAAATAATATATTTTATACTGAGTGAAGATCTGTTGGCTGTAGGCGCCACCACATTAAAAAAAAATTTGTTTGTTTAAACCCAAACACTAAACAGAGACAGCTCAGCACTTGCTTCAGTCTCTAGCAATTGACAGAGAGCTGTTGCTGCTGCTGCTGCTACTGCTGCTACTGCTGCTGCTGCTGCTTCTGCTGTTGCTGGTGCAGCTGGGCTAGCTCAGCTGCTGTTGCTGCTGTTGATGCTACAGGACATGCTGCTGCTGCTGCCGTTGCTGGTGCAGCCGCTGCATTTGCTGCTATTGGTGCTGGTGCTGCTGCTGCTGCTGTTGCTGCTGCTGTTGCAGCGGTGAGACACCAGTTAACCGTCTGACGCGCTCGCTACCTAGCGCAGCTAGCTAGCTCTGCATGATAGAGATAAAGAGAGTGAAGGAGACAGAAGAAAGAGAGACAGAAAGGCAGCATAAAAGGAGACAAGGGTGTAGCAGCAAAGTGCGTCGGGATTACTGTGCTGCAGTAGAAGCAGCAGCAGCAGCAGCAGATACAGATGCTGCAGATATAAAACACTCTTTATAATGCTTTATTTCTTCTGCTGCACCCTCTATTAACTCAACCTCCCGCAGCTGCAGCAGCCGACGCGAGTCAACAATATCCAACGGAGGTGGCGGCCCTCGCGACAACACCAGACGCTCAATTCTAACAAAAGGAGACAGACACCCCAAAGGAGACAATATATAATATATATAATATATATAATATATATATATATATGTAATGCATAAGGAGACAATATATATAACATAAGGAGACAATGTATATAACAAAAGGAGACAGACACCCCAAAGGAGTCAATATGTATATTATATATATATATATATATATATAACAAAAGGAGACAATATATATAACAAAAGGAGACAATATATATAACAAACGGAGACAAAAGCAGTTAAAGGAGACCATCATAAGAAGCAAAAAAGAAGGAGACAGCAGAGACATCAAAAAGAGATTGGAGACAAAAAATAATTAATGCAAATGAAGGCG
>NW_013549666.1:2114-2657 GCF_000499425.1 Eimeria acervulina
GAAGCAGCAGCAGCAGCAGCAGATACAGATGCTGCAGATATAAAACACTCTTTATAATGCTTTATTTCTTCTGCTGCACCCTCTATTAACTCAACCTCCCGCAGCTGCAGCAGCCGACGCGAGTCAACAATATCCAACGGAGGTGGCGGCCCTCGCGACAACACCAGACGCTCAATTCTAACAAAAGGAGACAGACACCCCAAAGGAGACAATATATAATATATATAATATATATAATGTATATATTGTATATTATATATATATGTAATGCATAAGGAGACAATATATATAACATAAGGAGACAATATATATAACAAAAGGAGACAGACACCCCAAAGGAGTCAATATGTATATTATATATATATATATATATATATAACAAAAGGAGACAATATATATAACAAAAGGAGACAATATATATAACAAACGGAGACAAAAGCAGTTAAAGGAGACCATCATAAGAAGCAAAAAAGAAGGAGACAGCAGAGACATCAAAAAGAGATTGGAGACAAAAAATAATTAATGCAAATGAAGGCGCTGAGA
>NW_013549666.1:2757-27489 GCF_000499425.1 Eimeria acervulina
CTGAGACAGACAACAGACAGAGACAGCCAAACAAAGGCAGACAGAGACAGAGAGACGGAGACAGATAGAGATATATATATATATATGCATATATATGCATATATATATAGAGAGAGAGAGAGAAACAGAAGACAGAGAGACAGAAACAAAGGCTGAAAAGTAGAGACAGAGACAAAAGGAGACAAAAGGAGACAAAAGGAGACGAACTTGTTATCATAGAAAAGGTGTAAGTGCTGCAGCGCTGAGTTGAGTCTGGCGAGATATCTGTAACAAACAGAATATAAACAAACACACAACAAAGTCATATGCATGCAGCCCCAACGCAAACCACAGCAACCAGCAGCAGCAGCAGCAGCAGCAGCAACAGCAGCAGCAGCAGTAGCAGCAGCAGGTCCCGCCAAAGAATGAACGCAGCAGCAAAACGAGCAGAGCGGCAGCACAAACAGAAGCAGCAGAATGGACAGCAGACACAACAGCATGAACAGCAGCAGCAACAGCAACAGCAGCAGCAAGAGCAGGCAGCAGCAGCAGCAGCAGCAGCAGCAGCAGCTGGCATACAGCTCATCTGCCCGCAGGTCGCGAGAAAAAACTTGTTATCATAGAAAAGGTGTAAGTGCTGCAGCGCTGAGTTGAGTCTGGCGAGATATCTGTAACAAACAGAATATAAACAAACACACAACAAAGTCATATGCATGCAGCCCCAACGCAAACCACAGCAACCAGCAGCAGCAGCAGCAGCAGCAGCAACAGCAGCAGCAGCAGTAGCAGCAGCAGGTCCCGCCAAAGAATGAACGCAGCAGCAAAACGAGCAGAGCGGCAGCACAAACAGAAGCAGCAGAATGGACAGCAGACACAACAGCATGAACAGCAGCAGCAACAGCAAGAGCAGCAGCAAGAGCAGGCAGCAGCAGCAGCAGCAGCAGCAGCAGCTGGCATACAGCTCATCTGCCCGCAGGTCGCGAGAAAACCGCGGAGAGTGGAGACACAAAAGAAGCAGCAGCAAAGACGTCAGCACGTTGAGGTGCGGATACACCGCATCCAACAGCACAGGCTGCAGGCAGCAGCAGCACCCCAACCCCACACCTCGCCCCTAAACCCTAAACCCTAAACCCTAAACCCTAAACCCTTAACCCTAAACCCTAAACCCTAACTGAATAGGCCTTACACGCTGCAGGGCACTGCTCAACAAGCTCGTAGCCGCGAAGGCGAGCAGCAAAAAGACAATCCCTAAGACGCAGCAACAACAACAAATGCAGCAGCAGCAGCAACAGTAGCAGCAACAGCAACAGCACGCTCGCGGGGCTGTGAAGGGCTCTTGCCTCTCAGGCAAGAGAACACTCTGACTGGCTACATACGCAGCTAGCTAGCTAGCTAGCTCGCCAACTCGCCAGGCAGCTAGCTTGCTAACTAGCGAGACAGCTAGCTAGCTAACTGGCCAGACAGCTAGCTAGCTAGCTAGCTAGCTAGCTAGCTAGCTAGCTAGCTAAGTAAGACTCACGAGCGTGGAGACAGGCGACCCCGCGCAGTTCTTTCAAAGACTGCCGAATGCTCGACTCAAACCGAACCAAATCTGCCAGCCCAAACACAACACCCAACCACACAACAGCTAGCTAGCTAGCTAGCTAGCTAGCTAGCTAGCTACGCAACAGCTAGTGTGGCTAGCTAGCTAGCTAGCTAGCTAACCACACTACAGATAGCTAGCTAGCTAGCTTGCTACAAAAGAGAGAGCCACTGGTCAGCTAGCAACGCAGCAGATAGCTAGTCAGATAACCACAGATAAGCTAGCCGCACATTAGCTAGCTACACACCAGCTAGCTACACTCGCCAGCTAGCTACACACTAGCTAGCTACACATTCGCTGGATAGCTAGCTAGCTAGCTAGCGAGCTAGCTGAGGAACAACAAATACTCACTGCGCTGCTGCACTGTCGGCAGATGCAGCTCCTCAAGAGGCAGGAAGCCGCCTTCCTGCTGCGCCGCCTCCATTGCATGCAGCAGCAGCAGCAACAGCAGCAGCAGCAGCAGCCGCAGCAGCAGCAGCAGCGCGCTGCTGTACCGCCCCACCCAGCCGAAGACAAGGGGACTCAGACGGATAGAAGACAGGGAGCAGCAAAAAGAAGGCCGCTGCACCAGCAGCAGCAGCAGCAGCAGCAGCAACCGGAACAGCAGCCGCAGCAGCAACACAAGCAGCAGACACGGCACCACGAAAATACTGCAGCAGCAGCAAGTGAATGCAGCAGGTGCTACGAAGCAGCAGCAAAATCCCTTTTGCCCCCCTAAAGGCGATGTTGTTGCTCAGATCGCTGCTGCTGCTGTTGCTGCTGCAGTTGGTGCTTCTGCCTGCTGCAGAAGTTGCTGCTACTGCTGCTGCACACACCCCTTAGCAATTAACAGAAAAAGACAGCAGCAAGGCGTGTCGAGCTGTGCTGCTGCTGCTGCTGCTGGTCCTGCTGCTGCAGCTTTGTAATGCCGCTGTTCCTGCGGCTGCAGCAGCTTGGGGCGCTGCAGCACAGCCGAAGCTAAACCATACGCATTGAAAGTTGTTTGCTGCTGCGGGTGTTTCTGCACTTGCTGCTGCTGTTGCTGCTGTATTCGCTGCTTGAACTGCTGCTGCAGTTGCTGGTGCTGCAGCTTCTGGTGTTGCAGTTGTTCCTGCGGTTGCTGTTGCTGCTGTTGTTGCTGCAGCAAATGCTGCTACGGTGGCTGCTGCTAAAACGGACGCTGCTGTTGCTGCTGCTGCTGCTGCTGTTGCTGCAGCTGTTGCTGCCGCTGTTGTTGCTGCTGCTGTTGCTGCTGCTGGTGTTGACGCAGAAGCGCCGATGGGGCCTCCCCAGAAGAAGGCAGCAGCTCTCGGTACCTGAGGGTTGTCTTAAGTGTAGCGCTGCAACGGTTGCTGCAGCAACTGCTGCTGCAGCTGCTGCTGCAGTTCGTGTGGGTGCTGCAGCTGTTAGGTGTATACACAACTCCCATTGAGGCTCCAAATAGAGCTGTTTCTGCTGCTAGTAATATTCAAGATATTTGCTATTGCAGCAGCAGAGGAAGGGCTACAGCTGCTGCTGCAGCGGCTGCTGCAGCAGCAGCTGCTGCTGCTGCGAGTCTCAGGGGCCCCCAAGGGGCCCCCGGAGTATATTAGCGTACACTAGTGCTGCTGCTGCTGCTTGTTTCTTTGGTCTATATCATTTAATATCAGAATTTTTCTGCTGCTTCCTTACACTAATACCCTTCAAGGCCCTGCGAAGCCTGCTGCTGCTGCTGCTGGCTGTGCTGCTGCCGCTCTTGCTGCTGCTGCTGGTCGGCTGCTGCAGCTGCTGCTGCTGTTGCTGGGATCTGGTTAGTTGCTGCTGGTGCTCGTCGTGCTGCTGCTGGTACTAGCAGCTGCCCTGCTGGTGCTCGGTGTGCAGCAGCTGCTGCTGTTAGTTGGGTTGCGCTGCTGCTGCTTGTGCCTTTCCTGCTGCTGCTGCTCGTTGTGTGTTATTGTTGCTGTTTCTGCTGCTGCTGCTGCTTATTGTGCTGCTGCTGCTTCCAAATAAAGACAGCCAGGGGGGCAACACTCTGCCTCCTCGTTGCAGTACCCCTCTGCTCGGCCAGCAGACATCTGACCCCAACAGCAACAGCAGCAGCAGCAGCAGCAACAGCAGCAGCAGCAACAGCAGCAGCAGCAACAGCAGCAGCAGCAGGGCTTAACACGAACATAATGACTCAGCGGCAGCGGGGGGTTGGGGCCCCCTCTCCTCGGGGCCGCCGTTTATCTGCATTATCCTCTGAAGTTGATGTTGAAGGTTTAATAAAAGATATAAAAATAAACAAACAAATCAGCAGCAATGTTCAAGAAAGCAAAAGAATAATTGCACTGAAATTCTCCTTCATGGCTCTCTTGTTTGTCTGCGCTGTCGGCTTTTTGACTCTCCTTTGCTGCAGCCTACCCCGTAAGGTGTTTGCTGCTGCTGCTGCTGCTGTTGCTGCTGTTGCTGTTGCTGTTACTTCTGCTGCTAGTGATGCTGCTGCTGTTAATGCTGCTGTTAGTGATGCTGCTGTTGCTGCTGCTGCTGTTACTGCTGCTGCTAGTGATGCTGCTGCTGTTGCTGCTGCTGCTGTCACTGCTGCTGCTAGTGATGCTGCTGCTGTTATTGCTGCTGCTAATGATGCTGCTGTTGCTGCTGCTGCTGTCACTGCTGCTGCTAGTGATGCTGCTGTTGCTTCTGCTGCTAGTGATGCTGCTGTTGCTTCTGCTGCTAGTGATGCTGCTGTTGCTGCTGCTGCTAGTGATGCTGCTGTTGCTGCTGCTGCTAGTGATGCTGCTGTTGCTGCTGCTGCTAGTGATGCTGCTGTTGCTGCTGCTGCTGTTACTGCTACGGATAGTGGTGGTGCTGCCATTGCTGCTGGTACTAGTGGTGCTGCTGCTATTGCTGCTTCTGTTATTGCTTCTGCTGCTAGTGATGCTGCTGCTGTTATTGCTCCTGTTATTACTGCTGCTTCTATTGCCGTTGCTGCTACTACTGCGGCTGCTGCCCTTGGTGGTGCTGCTGCTGCGAACGCTGACGCTATTGCTGCTGCTGCTCGTACTATTCCCTTTTTGCTGCTGCTGCTGCTGTTACAGCAACTGCTGCTGCATTTGCTGCTGCTGTTTCTATTATTAACTCTCCTTGCTCCTGTGCGCTGACATATCCCCACCGCCGCCGCTGCTGCTGCTGCTGCTGCTGCTGCTGCTTGTTAGGCCTGAGTGGAGAGGCTGCTGCTGAGCTGGAGGCTGTCCTTCCTTCTTCTTTTTCAGATTTGTCTACTCTTCGCGAGTTGAAGACACTGCAGAAGTTATGTGCTGCTGTTGGGGTGTACAGACAGCAGCACCCTATAGCTCTCGCTTTGCTGCTGTCTTATATCTACCTCCTTTATCAGGCTTTTCCTCTATTCATGCTCCCTTTCTCAGGTGTCTACAAACCCTAAACCCTAAACCCTAAACCCGCCTATAACCGTGCTGCGCAGCTTCTCACCCCGCACTATTTAGGGTTTAGGGTCTAGGGTTTAGGGTTTAGGGTATGACCATTTCTCTTGTCAGCCTTGGCGGGCACGTGAACATCTCTTTTCTCTCCCTGCTGCTGCTTCTGCTGCAACCTCTGCTGCTGCTGCTGCTGCTGCTGCTGCAGGTTTGGCTATGGCTGTGACTCTGCTGCTGGGGGCTCTCTACAGCCCTCTCATTGCTTTCAGTATTACTTCGCTGCTGTCTGCTGTGGGGCCCAGCCTCGCTTACTACCTCTTTAAAGCAGCAGGAAAACCGTTTGTGGTGAGCTGCTGCTGCTGCTGCTGTTGCTGCTGCTGCTGCTGCCGTTGCTGCTTCGCGTGGGCGCGTTTGTATTTCTTCTTTGTGCCGCTCTCTTCTTTCGCTAGAAGGCCCTGAGGGTTTGTTGCTTCTGCTGCTGCTGCTGCTGCTGCTGCTGCTGCAGGTGCGGTTCTTCCCCAAGCAGCTTCAGCGCATGCGTCGGTTGATACACCCCAGACAGAGCAGCAGCAACAGCAGCATTGATGGCAGCAGCTAGAAGGCCCTGAGGGTTTGTTGCTTCTGCTGCTGCTGCTGCTGCTGCTGCTGCTGCTGCTGCAGGTGCGGTTCTTCCCCAAGCAGCTTCAGCGCATGCGTCGGTTGATACACCCCAGACAGAGCAGCAGCAACAGCAGCATTGATGGCAGCACAAGCAGCAGCAAAAGCAAAAGAAGCAGCAGCAGCAGTACTCACATGGAGGGGGAGGTGCATGCACAGGTAGAAGCTGCCGCGCAAGACAAGCTGCTGCCGCAGCAGCAACAGCAGCAGCAGCAGCACCAGCCGAACGCTTGGGAGGCGGAGTTGGATTTGATGCTGACGGTGTTGTTTCTTCGTATATCTCCCTTCCCTAACCTCGTCATTAATGCCGCTTGTGAGGCCCTAAACCCTAAACCCTAAACCCTAAACCTTAACTGCACAAACCTCTGCTGCACTGCAGCTTCACCATGCGCTGGCTGTTCTCGTTGCTCGTCGTTGCGCCTTCTCTGGAGGGGTTTAGGGTTTAGGGTTTAGGGTTTAGGAATTAATGTTTAGGGTTTAGGGTTTAGGGTTTAGGAATTAGTGTTTAGGGTTTAGGGTTTAGGGTTTAGGGTTTGGTGTGGGCTTGCAGCACCCGTCTTAGATGTCCCCTTCAGGCCTTTCTTCATCGCCACTTGGCTCGGGCTAATGCCAAACTCTGCCCTCTTCGGCAAGTCCTAAGGGTTTAGGGTTTAGGGTTTAGGGTTTAGGGTTTAGGGTTGGGAGTTGGGGGAGAGGGCCCGTGATGAAGCCAGTGTGGTGCTTCTGGACAGTGTGCTGCAGCAGCAGCAGCTGCTGCTGCTGCTGAATATGCTGTTGCTGCTGCTGCTAAATATGCTGTTGCTGCTGCAGTTCACTGTGATGTTGCTTCCCAAGTTGCTGCCTGCTTGCTGCTGCTGCTGCTGCTGCTGCTGCTTAGTTTGATGCTGCTGCACATTGTGGTGCTGCTGCGGCTGCTGCAGTGTCTATGGGCTCCGCCTTAGGAAGTCTGGACTCCCTTAGTTCAGGTAGGGGCTGCGCAGCACGTGTTGCTGCAGCAGCAGCAGCTGCAGCAGCAGCAGCAGAATTACCAGCTGCTGCTGCTCCGTTTAGCTGTGTCTGGTTTTGCAGCGAGGCAGCCAACAAGCAATGCCGAATTATGCTCCCTCTGCAGCAGCAGCAACAGCAGCAGCAGCAGCAGTAGCAGCAGGAGGTTGTGTGTGTTGTGCTGCTGCTGCAGGGTGGAGGCCTATTGCGGTGTTTGTCGTTGGTGCTGCAGCAGTTATGCTGCTGAAGATGGTCTTGAGAAAACTGAGACCGCAGCGGTTTGTAGAGTTAGAGACAGCTGCTGCAGACGGAGACACTTAAATAGAAAAGGAGACAGTTGCTGCTAGCAGAGACAGTTGCTGCTAGCAGAGACAGTTGCTGCTGGCAGAGACAGTTGCTGCTAGCAGACACAGTTGCTGCTAGCAGAGACAGCTGCTGCTAGCAGAGACAGTTGCTGCTAGCAGAGATAGTTGCTGCTAGCAGAGATAGTTGCTGCTAGCAGAGACAGCTGCTGCTGTTATTAGAGACAGTCGGCAGTTAAGAAATAAAAAACAGGTGCTGCGTTTTGTCTCCGGCTGTCTGTAGAGACAGCTTCGGACACGAGGTGCTGCTGGGCCAGCAGCAGCAATGCCAGCTAGCAGCAACAGCAGCAACTCATAGTGCTGCTGCTGCAAATTGCCCAGCAGCAGCAGCAGCAGCAACGGCAGCAACTTATGGTGCTGCTGCAGCAAAGTGCCCAGCAGCAACAGCAGCAACTTATGTTCTGCTGCTGCAGCAAAGTGCCCAGCAGCAGCAGCAGCAACAGCAGCAACTTATGGTGCTGCTGCAGCAAAATGCCCAGTAGCAGCAGCAGCAGCAACGGCAGCAACTTAAGGTGCTGCTGCAGCAAAGTGCCCAGCAGCAGCAGCAGCAGCAGCAGCAACAGCAACAGCAACAGCTGCTGCTGCTGCGATTGCAGCAGGTGTTGAGAGACGGCAGTGCCAATCGGCTGACGGCCCGACAGCCAAACTTTTGTGGGAGCCCCGCAACCCGAAGCGAGCATTCATTTCAACCCCTAGTAGTAGTAGTATCAGCAGCAGCAGCAGCAAGAACAACAGTAGTAGCAGCAGCAGCTGCAGCAGTAGTCGTAGCAGCAGCAGCAGTACTAGCAGCAGTAACAGAAATAATAATAAAAGACGTGTACGTGCTTCGAGCTGCACTCTAGGGTTTAGGGTTTAGGGTTTGGGGTTAGTTCATCGATAACCCTAAACCCTAATGCTGCTTATAGGGTAGATAGGGGTTTAATAAGTTTGTTTATATTATTTGCATTTCTATGAAAACACATTAAAGAGTTTGTTTGTCTTCTTTTAGTTTATTCAAGCCAATTAAGGTCAGCACACTCCCCGTCAAATATTCTTTATTTATTTATTAAAATATATTTTTCATTTAAAGTAATTAATATTAAATTTGCTTATTATTGCTGCTTAAGAATTAATACTCGTGCGGTGTACAGACACCTGCGGTGTATACGCTGCTCAGAGGTGCCTATACACCTGAGAAGAGCTTCACGCAGCAGCAACAGCAGCAGCTGTTGAATTCTTTTTACGCAGCAAACCCAACAGTTGTGGTGTACAAACAGCTGGGGGTTGTCTGGCGGCTGCCGGTGCAGCAGCTGCTCCTCTTCTAAGCAGGGAGACGCTCTGCTGTTGCAGCAGCCCGACAGCAGCAGCAAACAGGAGCAGCAGCAGCAACAACAACAGCAGCAGCAACAGCAGCAGCAGGGTATCGTCCCCCCACAAGACCGAGGGCCCCCAGCAGCAGCACCTGCGGAGTGTTAAGAGCAGCAGAAGTTGTAGTTGGCTAGCGGAGATTAATAAAAATAAATATAAAGTAAAATATTGCTTTGTTTTAGAGATAACACCAGCACTATATATAAATAACACCTGCTGCTTCTGCTGCTCCGTGTTGCTGCAGCAGCAGCAGCAGCAGATCTGCTGCTGCACGGTGACAGCCCCTCTGCTGCTGTTGTTATTGACTGCCTTCTTGCAGTGTCTTTGTTTGCATGCGTCCCAGTAATGATGCATCTGAAGGGCTTTAGCAGCAACAGCAGCAGCAAATGCAACAGCAGCAAATGCAGCAGCAGCAGCAGCAGCAGCAGATCAGGGCCTCTCGTCTCAGCCCCGCGGGCCCCAGAGACTCTAGTGCAGACAAAGCCTTTTAACTCTGCTTCTGCTTTTTACTTATTTTTATTGTATTTTTCGTTTTATGAGCTGTTGAGGAGCAGCAGCAGAAGGAGAAGGGCCCCAGCGGCGAAACCTTTCAAGGTCACCTTCAGCAGCAACGACTGGTGCAGCAGCAGCTGCTGCAACAGCTGCTGCAGCAGCAGCTGCAGCTGCTGCAAAAGCTGCAGCAGCAGCAGCAGCTGCTGCTGCTGCTATACAACGGTGCTGCTGAAGGCACACACGGAGCATCGAAGCTGACGCAACCCCCCCGCCGAACGCAGCAGCAGCAACTCAAGTAACAGCAGCAGCAGCAATAGCTGCAGCAACAATAGCTGCAGCAGCAACAGCTGCTGCAGCATCAGCAGTAACTGCAGCAGCACTTGCAGCAGCGTCTGCAACACCTGACTTCCTACGCTGCACAGGGAGGCCTCAATTTCCCAGCCGTTAATAGGGCAAGCAGTCGCGGTGGGATTGCTGCTGCTGCTGCTGCAGTTGCTGCTGCTGCTCTTGCTGCAAGCCTGCAGTCTTAGCGACTCCAGCCACAGCAGCAGCGGGAGGCGCAGCCGGTACCGACTGCTGCCCTTCTTTTGGATTTGTGACGCCATCTGCTGCTGTTGCTGCTGCTGCTGCTGCACCACACAGGTGCGGAGCAGCAAAGCTGCAGCTGCAGCAGCAGCAGCAGCTGCTGCTGAGTGAATTATTTTATCTGTCTGTCAAGGCCCCAGCACCCCCCACGAGGTTGGTTAAGGACTTTGCTGCAGCCCCAAGGTTCTGCTGCTGCCAGACAGCGGGGCAGCGGCAGCAGCAGCCGCAGCAACAGCAGCATCAGCAGCAGCAGCAGCTGCTGCTGCAGCAGGAGCCTCAGCAGCAGCACCGACTCCTCGGCTATATGGCAAGGAGTTGCAACTCCACCTGCTGCGGGCGAAGCAGGTAATTCGGTGGGGCGTGACATGAGGGAGCAGCAGCAGCAGCAGCAGCAGCAGCAAGAGAGCACGCATGCAGCAGCAAGCAGCACAAGATGTGGCAAGCGCAGCAGCCGTGGGTGCAGCAACAACATAGGTGGCTGCAGCAGCAGCTCGCAGGGATTCAAGACTCTCCAGGGACTGTGATGCTCAGACAAGTGAAAATGCAGCAGCAGCAGCAGCAGCAGCAGCAACGACAGCAGCAAATGCAGCAACGGCAGCACGAAATCTTGTCTCAGGCCCGTGGGCAGAACGGCGCCACTTGTGGGGACCAGCAACAGCAAAAGCAGCATCGGCAAGAGCAGCAGCAGCAGCAGCAGCAGCAGCAGCTACCGCGGGAGCTGTTGTTGCAGGGGAAGGCGCACCAGTCGCGGCCGGTGCAGCAGCTGCAGCAGCTGCAGCAGCTGCAGCAGCAGAACAGCGAACAGCAACACCAGCAGCACCAGGCGGAAGCCTGCAACCCTCACGGTGAACAGTTGCGCGGTGTGGGGTGCTGCTGCTCCAAGGAAGAATTGCAGGGGGAGGAATTGCAGCAGCAGCAGCAACAGCAGCAGCAGCAACAGCAGCAGCAGACGCAGCACCAGCAAGAACAGCAGCAGCAGCTACACGAACAGCAGGCGCAGCAGCATCCACACAAGCAGCAGCAGCACCCACGCGAACGGCAGCAGCAGCAACCACACGAACAGCAGCACGAACGGCAGCAGCAGAACGCGCAGCAGCAGCAGCACGAACTGCAGCAGCAGAACGAGCAGCAACAGCAGCACGAACGGCAGCAGCAGCAGCACGAACTGCAGCAGCAGAACGAGCAGCAGCAGCAGCACGAACTGCAGCAGCAGAACGCGCAGCAGCAGCAGAACGAACTGCAGCAGCAGAATGAGCAGCAGCAGCAGAACGAGCAGCAGCAGCAGCAGCACGAACTGCAGCAGCAGAACGCGCAGCAGGAGCATAACGAACTGCAGCAGCAGAATGAGCAGCAGCAGCAGAACGAGCAGCCGCAGCAGCACGAACTGCAGCAGCAGAACGCGCAGCAGGAGCAGAACGAACTTCAGCAGCAGCACGACCTTCATCGCCGCATGGCGCTGGACGGCAGCAGCAGCGACGCACCTGTTGAATCCCCCTGCTCAGCCTGCCTCCCCAAGCGATATACAAAGACAGAGCCGAAGCAGCAGCAGCAGCAGCAGCACGAACAGCAGCAGCAGGAGCAGTGGCGGGAAGAGGATTGCGCTGAGCAGCGGGAGTTGGCGCGGCTTGTGGAGGAGCAGCAGCAGCTGCAGAGAAAAGAGCAGCAGCAGCAGCAGCAAATAGAAGAGACGCAGCAGAAGTGCAGGACAGTGGTTATACAGAGGGCCTTTCTTAGGTGGGAGCTGCTGCAGGCTGCGCTGCAGCAAGCGGACACCGCGCAGCAGCAGCAGCAGCAACTCACTGTGAGGCTGCTGCAGCAGTTCCTCAACAAACGAAGACACGAAATCGTAGTCAAGCAGCAGCAACTCGACCAGCAGCACGGACAGCAGCAGCTGCAGCAGCAGCGGCAGCACGCAGCAGAAAAACTAGCTGCCACTGCTGCTGCTGCTGCTGCTGAGCTGCGCAAGTTCTGGCCAGAGACCTGCAGCAGCAAAAGCAGCAGCAAACATATCCCATACAAATACAGTGCTGCCAACAGCACCCGCAGCCATCGACGCAGCAGCAGCAGCAGCAGCAGCAGCAGCAGCAGTAGCAGTAGCAGCAGCATGGCGGCGTCTTCCCGGTGCACGCCAGCGAGACAGAGGCCTCCGGGTGTATATACACTGCAAAACGGAGAGCTGCACACGCCTCGACATCCCCAGCGGTCTCTACGCGCTGCTGCTGTTGCTGCTGCTGCTGCTGTTGCCGCTGCTGCTGCTGCTGCTACAGGAGGCCACAAGGGCTCAGCAAAGAGAAGTAGTACTGCTCTACTGAGCGAACCCCAAAGCAAAAAGCAGCGGCAGGGCACGCTGCAGCAGCAGCAGCAGCAGCGGTTGCTGAGCGTGAAGAAGGAGCTGCAGCAGCATTCGCACCTAAGGCAGCACCAGGTGCAGCAGCACCAGCAGCAGCAGCAGCAACAGAAGCGTGAGGGGGCTCAGCAGCACACGCTGCAGCACCCGCGCAAGCTGACGCAGAAGCAGCTGCAGCAGCGAGCACAAGCCCTTATCGCAGCAAGACAGGCGCTACGCAGGAAGAGGCATGCAGCACTTGCAGCAGCAGCAGAAGCAGACTGCAGCAGCAGCACCTACAGCAGCAACGGCAGCAGCAGCACCACCAATATCAACAAAATCGCAAAAAACTGGGAGGAGAGACTTGCGGTGAGTAGCAGCACCTGCAGCAGCAACAGCAGCAGAAGAAGAAGCAGCAATACCTGCAACAGCAGTAACAGAAGCAGCAACACTTAGAGCAGCAGCAGCAGCAGCAGCAGCAGCAGCAGCAGTAACTGCCTACAGCAGCAACACGGATACGTGAAGTAGTGCTGTGCAATTCGTTGCTGCCTCCGCACTCGTGCCTTCTGATGTTTCTTCTGTGCTGCTGTCCTTGCTGCTACTGTTGTTGCTGCTGCTGTTGCTGCTGCTGCTGCAGACGCACCGAAGACACATACTGCAGACGTTGCTGCCTTTCCCATACTCCGACTGTCTAGACACTGAGAGTACTGCTGCTGGAGCGACGAGCTCTACAGGCAGCCGCAGCAGTGCAGATGCAGCAGCAGCAGAAGCATCAGCAGCAGCAGCAGGGGAAGCTGGATGTGCAGCGTCCGTTCCCGCTGCTGCTGCCGCTGCTGAAGCTGCTGCTGAAGCTGCCGCTGAAGCTGCTGCTGATGCTGCTGCTGCTGCTGCTGGAGCCTCAGGAAAGAAGCAGATACGCGTCGGTATTGCTGCGCTGCAGTGGTGTGGAGTTCGTTTTATTGAAGATGCGCTGGGCCCGACAGCACGGCGGGTGTTCGCAGCAATGCAGGGCGTAAACAAATTTTCTGCTGCTGCTGCTGCTGCTGCTTCCTCTTCAAACCCTGTGCTGCAGTATACCCGCTGCAGCGGGGGACCCCCACCGAAACACATACAGCAGCATGTCCTGCGTGCAGTTCATGTACGCTCGCTGTTCCTGCTGCTGCTCTTGATGCTGCTGCAGCCGCTAATGCTGCTGCTGCTGCTGCTGCTGCTGCTACTGCTGCTGCTACTGCGGCGGCGGCCAACGCGACACTGTTCCCGCCTTGCTGTTGCTGGTGTTGCTGCTCTATTTGGACAGCAGAAAACCCTGACTGTGTGGCTGTATATGTTATATCAGCACGAAATGTTGCTGCTGGTGGTGCTATTGCTGTTGCTGCTGCTGCTGCTGCTGCTGGTGCTGCTGCAGACTCGTTTGTGGAGGCGCGAGCCGGTGTTCTTCTGTGTGCCGGAGGTTCGTCTTGCAAGTGTAGCAGACGCCTGCCACCCCATCAGCAAATTAACATCCTTCACTGGTGAGAGATTCACAAAACCAGGACAGCGGATTTGCGTATTCGGAGCTCCATACCCTGTTGCTGTCTGGGCAGGGCCACCCATCAAGGTACCTCTTCACGCTGCTGCTGCTGCTGCTGCTGCTGCTGCGGAACTGCCGCTGCTGCTTCTGATTCTGCTGCTGGTTCTGCTGCTTTTGGTGCTGGCGGTGCTGCTGCTGCTGCTGCTTCTGCTGTTTCTTCTTCTGCTAGTGCTTCTGTTGCTGCTGCTGTTGCTGCTGCTGCTGTTTCTGGAACAGGTCTGCTGCTGCTGTTGACGCTGTTGCTGTTCTCTGTGTTGTTTCTGTAATTGTTTCTGGTTGTTGAGGTTGTTGGGATCTGTATTTATGTTATTTAGCTCGGTTTTTAATTCTTTTGCTTTATATTTTATTGTTTTTGTTTACTGTTTCTTACAGAAAGGTGAATTCAAAATCTTCGGTGTCCGCACTGGGGAGTTCTTAACTCCAGCTGAAGGGGCGGAGGCAGCAAAGGAGTTGCAGCCAACGGGGCAGTACGACAGCATCAGGACATGCGACATATATGTACGATCTAGCTGCAGCCACACACACATACATACAACCCACTTGCTGATGCCTTTGCTGCTGCTGCTGCTGCTGCTATGGCTGCTGCTGCTGTTGCAGTATGCGTGGTTCGTGCTGAGGCGTGTTGTTTGTCTGTCTATGTGTATATCTGTGCCTGTTTCTTTCTCTCTCTGTATGTCTATATATGTATATATGTCTTTGATCGAGCATTATTTTATTCTTATTACCGCTGGCTGTGTATATCTGCATAGTGTTGCTGTTGCTGCTGTTGCTGCAGCCTGATGCTTCTGATGCAGAGGGTCGGTGGCGGCAGCGCGTGAATGAAGCACTGAGGGAGGCGAAGGTGGTGTGCGATCCCCGCGAGGAAGAGTTTGGGTTTAAGCGTTTCTCTTCTGGCTGCAGTGACACCGGAAGCTCTACTGCCGCCTTTGTCGCTGTCCCATTTAAAGGGCTTGAGTTCACCTCCATTCGCAAGGCCTGCCCCCTTGCCTTCGTACAACATACTGGTGAGCTGCAGTCTTTCCTGCTGCAACACACTTGCGCTGCCATCCTGCTGCTGCTGCTGCTGCTGCGGATACTGCTGCTGCTGCTGCTTCGCTAACAAGTAGCACTTCCCCAGCTTCAAGCCGACCTGTAGACGCAACGGCTTCTGGACTTGCTGTTGTTGTTGTTGCTGCTACTGCTGTTGCTGTTGCTGCTGCTGCTTTACAGGGGAACGCCTGCTGGGGGCTGAGGTGCTGCGGGGCCCATGGGCAAAGTGGCGGCGCCAGCGGTCAACTGTCTGCGTACACCAGGTGTTGGTGGATGGGCTGCCTCTTTATGTCTACTCCAATAACCCGCAGGTAAGAAGAATAAGAAGCTGCCTTGTTCTCGTTTGGGTGCTGCAGCAGCTTTAGTAGCAGCGGGGGTATCTGGTGCAGCTGCACGGGGGAGTTGAATTGTCTGCTGCTGCTGCTCTGGCGCTGGTGCTGCTGCTTTGCCTTAATGTTGTGGTTTGTGTGCGTGTGTGTGTTTGGGGTGTATATTATGCAGGAACCGTTGAACATGGGGGATGAGCTTTGTCTGAATATGCTGCAGTTTCCTGGTTTTCTAACAGATACATTTCTGGCGACGTTGGGGCTTATAAAGCGGCGGCGTGCGAATGCAGAGAGCGTCTTAGAGAATTTACGGTTACAGGGCTACACCTCCCCGCAGTGGTTGCAGCGGTGTCTGCTGCTTAAATACCCCCTCAACTACGAAGACATATGCTCGCGGGGGTCTTTAGAGACAGTGCGGCTTCTGGAGTTAATCTCTAGAAACAACAAAGAGGGTCCCCGCAGTGTGACGTTGCTAAGCAGGCTGGGCCTGCCGAGCGGGCACAGCTCCAAAGAGGGCAAGGGCAGTGTTAGCAGCAGTTCGCATGCGGGGCTGACGTGCTTCATGCAGTGGCATGTGGCGCACGACAGCGCATGCAGAGAAGAGATAGAGACTCTGCTGGCGGGAGAGGCCTCGCTGCCGCTCTGCAGCTGCCCCAGCAGCATCAAGCTGAGACGCATTGCTCTGCGGCTTCTACGGCTGCCAGAGGCATACGCCTGCCTCCCCCCTCACGAGCTGGGGCCTCTTCTGGAGAGTCACTGGGTGGTTGTAGAAGGGGGGGAGAAGGAGGAAGGCGCAGGCGTAATGCAGCGCCTGCTGCGTGCACGAGACTGCTGCCGCCACTGCTACAAAACTCACCCTGTGGCAAAGGCGTTCCCTCAGATGGGCTGGAGATACAGGTCTCCCCTAGAGCAGGGAGAGGCCTCTCAGAAACAGCCCTAAGTTTCTTGTCAAGCTGTGCGACACTGCGTGAGGTTGGGGGGCAGTTCCGTGCATATTGCAGCCTAAACCAACACACACAACACCTGAAGGGCGGGGGCACACAGATTCTGAGATGGCGCAAGTTCAGCTTGCTGAGTAACAGTTTCTAGGCGTTGGGTCTTTCTTTTCTCGAGGCTATTTTGGGCTAGGGAGATGCAGGACAAGGAACAGCCAGTAGGTGAATGCAGCGATCGCTCCGGGGTGTTTGGCTCTCCTGATGGATCGAGGAGTTCGCAGTGACGGCCAATCTTCCATCGTTTTCCTCTTTCCCTCTTCTATTTCGGAAAGTAGATACCCCCAGATGCTGGTTTGTAGTGATCGTGTTCCTCTGGATTACCTACACACAAAGGATAAGATGCTGCTTTGGCCGCAGACCATCGCCAGCACGTACACTTGGGTGTCTGCCAGCAAAGATGTTTCCCTCTCCTGTTCAGCCTGAGGTGGGCAAGCAGGCATGGGTCTCCGAACTTCTCGCGAAGGGAGGAGGCAGCAACAGCGTCTGCCGATGCCGTAGGGTTGTCAGGTTTGAGTCTTCGCTGCTTCTCTCGAGGCTCGGGCAAATTTCGCTAGATCCTTCACCCCCCGCCTGTTATATTCAGGATACTGTATACACCTATTTCTACTTCATGGCCATCAAGCACTTGATACTGCCCCGTGTCTCGTGAGGTGGCGATACAGCTGTTGTGCTGTTGGTGGTGGCGTCGTACTGCCGTGGTGCGCTTGTGAGTAAGGGGGTATAAAGATGCAGCTCTGCAATCTGCATGAGCGAACGGAGTGGCGCTTGCCTCCCCCTGCTCACGCAGCATCCGATGCATGCATTTTCAAATATTCTATTCTCGTGTTTTTTCTGGGGTAAAGAGGTATATGTGTAGCGAGGTTCGCTCTATTAAATTTTTTGCCGCTCCCTTTGTTGCGGCTGAGCCCGAAGACATGATGCGGGCATACTTGCTGAGTCTATTCACAACAGCATAAATTATATCGCAGCCTCTGACTGATGTTTAATTCGCTATGAAATCCACGCGTCCAGGCCCATTTAGGTGTCGGACGGTTCTGCAGGTGTTGAGAAGTGAAGGCGCTCCTCCGATCTATCTTCTGAGATTCACAAGCGAGGTGACATTCTTGTGCTGGCGGTTACACACTAGGGCCACCAAAGGGACCTGTCTAGTGTCACAGCTGCTGATGTATTTGTATTGAAGAACGCAGTAACGTGTAGTCGTGCACTCTGCGCATAGCTTCCGTAGAGATGAAGCTGAAGGGTATAGTCGGCGGAGTCTACGCCCCGTCTGATTCGAGACAGCGCCGTATATGTTGTGGTACTTAACACGCTCTCCGTTGTTGGGTTTGGGGAAAACCAGAGTCGCGTGAGCAGCAAAGGATAAGAAAAACACAATTCAGAAGGAAGCCAAAATAACCACCTAGACACACGGATGCAGGAAAGGATGCAGGAAAAAAAGCCTGACTGACAGTTCGTCTGAAGAATGCGACAGCCGCCATGTTGGTGATACCCTTGATGCGCTTAGCTTGGAAGTCCAACTGTGCAATCCGGTCTGTCAGGGATGTACGATCGATCTGAACAGTGCAGTGCGTGCTATCAATGTTGTGTCGACAGTTTTCTTCTCCCCACCACACCGCGTAGTGCCCCAGCCTGTGTCGTGGATACTTCTCTTCCACTTCCATGAAACGTTGTGAGATATAGGTGATTATTTGCAGTATCCCGAGGAGTCAGCTGAGAGAGAGGGTTATCCCAAACGGTGTGCTGTTGGCAGCAGCGGATAAGAAGCGAATCTGTCGAAAGCAGGGAATGGGAGTACTGGAGGCAGTCCGGTCTCGGACAAGACCCTTGGCAGGTTCTTCGTCGGTGTCTGTTGCTGATCATCCTTGATTAGATCCACTATGTGGGCGTCAATGCCATGGTATCCAGTGATAAAGTTGCAATTGTACGGAGCCAGACTGAGAAGCTTCAGAACGCTCGTGCGTGTGTAAAGCGGAAGCGGGCAAATCCAGCTGGCCTCTATCTTCGCAACCTCTGGTTCGGCTACTCCTGGATGAATGCACAACCCTAAGAAGCTAGTTGATGGCATGAGAAATAAACACCTCTGGTTTTTGCAAACTGCCTCTCCTCATGTAGCAGCTGCAGCGCTCCCCGGAGCGCTGCAGCTGAAAGTGCTCCTGGACCTTCCGCATCAGCATACGTTCGTTGTCCATGCATACAAAAAGCCGCCCTTTACTGGTTTCCGCAAGCGCATTCACATGCCTCAAGAGCGTCCAGAAGAACTCTACTTTGGGTCTGCCTTTGGGGACTTTAGTTTTGTGTCTGCCGACGGAATGCATTGGAAGGTTTTGCTTTCAGTGTCTTTGTTATTGAAAAAAGCCGCCGCCCATCTTGTCTTCTTCCGTTTTCCTTCGACATCACACGATTGCGTCCAATGTCAATGCGAATGTTTTTGAGCTCTGTATGAAGCGCACTCTGTCACTGCTGCACTGTACTGGGCATACACTTCTAAACATCAAAGCAGAGAGCAAGGGACTCCCCTCCTGCACCCACGAACTCCGAGCAGAGCGCCAGAGGCTCCGTTGGAAAGTGGGGAGAAAAAGCGACCTACCCTTATTTGCAGCACCCAGCGGTGCAATTTCTGGTGCAAAGGCTAGTGTGGAGGGTAGCATTCGCAAGTCCCCTTACGACACATCAAATGACACTGCATTCCTTCGTTGAACGTCTTTTTATCATTACCCAGCTTACTATGGATGCACCCACATCCTTCTGACAGAAGCACACTAGATACTGCAGGGGGAAAACCTTTCAGGAGCTTGGCTGGGGTAGGTGACACCTCCGGAACAGCGAGCGCAGCGGCAATAGAACAGAGAATATGCTTCAACAAGATTTTTTGATGCAAGAATTTTCCAAGATGTAGGTCTCATAAACACGCTTCGTTTCTTCTTTCTGACGAAACTGCCCTCATACTGTGTACCCACTGTAACGTGAGTCCGTGATATTGTCTGAGGAACCTCGTGAGTTGCAGTGGAGCCAAACGACTCAAGGAAAGAGTCCTTAAGAAGCCGCTGACTTCCTCCTACGTCCCCAGACATTCTGTGCAAGGCAGCGTGAAGGCTTGGGGCACGGGAGAGGAGACTGTCTATGATGAAGATGCTCATGCCTTGTTGCAACTGATGCTCCAAGGCACCTCCACACGCATGAACAACGCAATCAGCTCTTGCTGTCTGCACAAAGACTCTAGACAATTGTTGTACTTGTGCTTGTGTTTAAGTACAAATGATTGCACAAGAAAGTACTCATCTACCAGCTTCGAAGACACTGCTACACCACAAGAAAGAGAACTCTGGGCACCAAGTGCAGCCTACACTGCGTGAGGCTGATGCTGCTAGGGGCCCCTTAGCCCCCGTTTGCATATGCTGGAGCTCGGATGCCTCCTTTCCTCTTAGGTGTCTGCGTGTTGCTACCTGTTTCATAATTATATTATGTTGCGACTACCCTACGCCCAGCGCAGGCCTGCCGCTCTAGAGAGATGCATTTGGATGTAATGCATTTATTTCTACTTCTTAATATTTCTAAAGTGTGTTTCAATAACAGAGAAAACCCCAGTATATCTCCTCGCCCCCCGGGTGGCCCAGAAGGGGGTAGGGGGGGCCCTTTGAGTGTACAGAGGCCCCTAAGGCTGGACACGAGGCCCCCAACTCCGTCTTCTCTTGCTGCTCCTCTATGCATGCTTACCCTTTTCTTCTTTATTTGTTTTGCTAACGTCTGTTTAATAGCTCAAACTGCTTCGGTTTTGCTGCTGAGGGGCCTTGCTGCTGCTGGAGTGAGGGGGGCGGGGGCCTCGGCGCAGCACCTGTTGCAGTGTTGGTTGTGTGGGAGATAATTTGTCTCCTTCTTAATTACGCCTTGTGTCTTTTAGAGCAGCAAACAGACGCCTAGAAGATAACACAGACAGCAGGAGATGTTCGGCTCAGGGGGGGGCCTCTTTGGCTCGGCCTCGCAGGCCCCAGCAACAACAGGGGGCCCCACAGGCCTTTTCGGGAGCGGGGGCACAGCAGCAGCAGCAGCAGCACCAGCAACAGCAGCACCAGCAGCAGGAACATCAGGAGCTGCAGGCACAGCAGCCCCTGCTGCAGGCGGGACTGGCTTCGGTTTGTTTGGGGGGGCCTCCTCAGCAGCGCCTACAAGCAGTACTGGGGGGGGCCTCTTTGGCTCTGGTAGTGCTGCTAGTGCTGCTCCTGCTGCTTCAGGGGGCCTCTTTGGAAAGCCTGCAGCAACAGGAACAGCAGCAACAGGTGCTACTGGTGGGGGCCTCTTCGGCAGCAGCAGCACGGGGGCCCCCACAGCAACAGGCACTGGAGGAGGGGGCCTCTTCGGCAGCAGCAGCACGGCGGCCCCTACAGCCACAGGCACTGGAGGAGGGGGCCTCTTCGGTAGCCTCTCCACAGCGACAGGGGCCCCCAGCAGCACTGCTGCTGCAACCCCTGCTGCAACAAGTTCAGGGGGGCTCTTCGGGACGAGCACTGCAGCAGCAGGAGCAGCAGCAACCCCTGCAGCAGCAACTGGGGGAGGCCTCTTTGGGGCGGCGAAGCCTGCAGCAGCAGCAGCACCGGCCACAGGGGGCCTCTTCGGCAGTAGCAGCACCACAGGAGGGGGCCTTTTTGGCAGCAGTACCAACAGCAGCAGCAGCACCAGCAACACGGGAGGCCTGTTTGGCAGCAGCAGCACGGGAGGCGGTCTCTTCGGCAGCGGTAGCAGCAGCAGCAACACTGGCTCGGGCGGCCTGTTCGGAGGCACCAACACCACTGGGAGCAGCAGCACCAGCAGCAGCAGCAGCAGCAGCAACGTGAAGGGCATCAACATCAGCACAGCAGCGTTTAGCACCGTAGACTGGCGTGCTGCTGCACTGCTGCCGCGGCAACCGACCCTAGAAAGCCTAGGGCGTGTGTTGCAGCAGCTGCCGCAGGGTGCGCGGGAGGTGGAGATACACCTGAGAGAGCAGGAGAGACAGCTGGAGTCTCTTCAGGCTCAAACTGTCGCTCTGAAGAAGTAAGGTCTACTCCTTTGCTTACGCAGCGAGTGCTGAGGGTTTCTTTCTGGGCCTTAGGGTTTAGAGTTTAGGGTTTAGGGTTTGCGCTTCAGGTCCTTCGGCTCCCTAGAGGGAGGCCTGGCAGCAGAGGCAGCGAGGGTAGCAGCTGCAGGGCACCGCGTGGCTGTGGCGAGCCGCCAGAGCAGCGCTGTGAGGCCTTTATTAGAGAGAGACAAGGTAAGCAAAGATGAGACTGCTGCTGCTGCTGCTGCTGCACTGCTAATGCAGTAGCTGCATACACCAGGAGCCCCCAGCAAACCCGATGGCGGCCCCAAAGGGGGGCCCCCCCTCAACCACGGGATAGAAGGGGCCCCTCGCCGCTGCGTTTCTGCTAAACTGCGCACTCGCGCATTCGCTGCTGCATGCATTGTGGCTGCTGTGTTGTGCTGTTGCTGCTGCTGCTGCTGTTTCTATCAGAATTTCTGCTTCCAAGTTGAGCAGCTGTATCAACAGCTCGTGCAGAACCTCGCCGTTGCTGCAGCAGGTGCAGCAGCGCAAGGCACAGATGTGCCCTGTGCTTTGCCTCTACAGGTGCAGTCCTACCCGCACAGATAGCTAGCTAGCTAGCTAGCTAGCTAGCCATGCAAGCCGCAGCTACCTAGCAGCTAGCCAGACAAGTAGCAATGAGCTATCAACTAGCCACCACCAAGCACCAGCTAGCCAATCAAACAGCCGCTTTTGCTGCGGAGCTTTTAAATAGGAAGTCAGCAGACACCTGCGGCCGCTTGCTCCCGCAGTGGTTTAGGGTTTAGGATTTAGGATTTATTCGTGTCTAGGGTTTAGGGTTTACAGTATTTTGCCTTCGTGTTTAGGCTTCATTGGTGTGGTGAATAGGGTTTAGGGTTTATTGCTGCTATTTAGAGTTTAGGGTTTACTTTTGTTATTTAGGGTTTAGGGTTTATTGTTGCTATTTAGGGTTTAGGGTTTATTGTTGTTATTTAGGGTTTAGGGTTTATTGGTGCAATTTAGGGTTTAGGGTTTATTCTTGTTGTCTCCTGTTTGGGGTTGCTATTAACTAGTCGTTGCGATTATTGCCTTTTGTTCATTGCCGGTTAATAATAAACATTAAATTCTGAAGAAGATGTATTTTGTTTTGAAGTACAAAATTATTAGATTAGACTGCGGGGGTATTTACTCCTATACACCACCTTAACTCTCTTATTTCGGTGTACGTACTGCCTCAGCAAGGACGAGTATTTGTGTGTTGTATTTTATTGCTTTTGTTTGTTTCTTTCAGGTCCCATCGGCACTGGCTACCCCATGCATTCAGCAGCTGCTGCAGTCAGTAGAGGCAGCACGTGAGAGGTTGTCTTTGTTGGAGTCGCAGGTGCACGAGCTCCGCTGCGCTCAGGAGGGGGGCCCCTCCGGGGGGGCTGGGGGCCCCTGTCTTGCTGCTACCCAGCAGCCCACAAGCTGTGGGGGCCCCTCCTCTGGGAGAGCTGATGGCGTCATGATAGCGGAGATTATTGCGGCTCAAAGGGACCTCCTGTTTAATGCTTCAAAGAGGGTACGATCTAAACCCTAAGATACAGTCGTGGGGCCCCTGTGCGTCGCAGGGGCCCCCTCCAGTATGCTTGGCCCTGCGAGGGCCCCTCAGCAGGGGGAGAGGGGCCCCTGAGAAGGGGGTAGAGGGCTTCCAGAGAGGGAGGAGAGGGGGTAGGGGGCCCCTTAAGATGGGGTAGGGGGCCCTTGGGGAGAGAGTAGAGGGCCCTCAGTCGGTGGCGTTAGCCTTACTGGTGGGGCCCCTGTCTCGTGTTTCTTGCGTCTTCAGAGGTGTGCATGGGGATGGGGTGGAGTTGTTGTGCTGTTGGCTTGAAGGCTGTGCATGCCGTTGCGTCTGCTGATGCTGCTGCTCCTGCTGCTGCTGCTGCTGCTGCTGCGGGGCCGCAGGCACTTGTGTTGGTGGAGGCGGCACAGGAGGCCCAGGAGGCCCTCGAACAGGCAGGAGTTAAGCTGCTGCCTCCCAGCGAAGATGAGGAGGCAGCAGACATGCAACCCAGCCAAGGTAAATACACCTGAGCCCTTACTGTCTTGCTGCCTCTCGTCTCAACTGCTTCTGCTGCAGCTGCTGCAGCAGCAGCAGCATCAACTGCTGTTGAGCTGTGAGGAGGGTTGTGGCGCTTGGCGTTTTGGGGCGGTGACTCCAGGGTCTGTCTTTGTTGCTTCTGTTGTTGCTGCTGCTGCAGGAGACAAAGCTTCTTTAGCTGGTGGCGGGGGGCCCCTCCTAGGGGCAAGCAATACTCTTTTCGGCGGCCTGCAGCAGCCCAGCACATCCTCTGGAGGGGGCTTGTTTGGGTCTGCTGGGGCAGCACAGGGAGGCGGCACGAGTCTATTTGGGGGGGCCTCTGGGGTTGGTGGGGGCCTCTTTGGCGCACAGGGTACAGGGCAGCAGCAGCAGCAGCAAGGGGCCCCTGCCACTGGGGGCCTATTTGGGACGGCCGGTGGGGGGGGCCTCTTTGGCGCTGCGAACACCAACGCAGCAGCTGGGGGGGCGCAGACAGCAGCAGGAGGAACAACAGCAGCAAAAGGTGCGGGGGGCCTCTTTGGTACCTCTAGCACAGGGACTGGGGGCCTCTTTGGGGCAGGTGGAGGGGCCCAGGGTACGACGGGGGGCGGAGGCCTCTTTGGGGCCTCTAGTACTACTCAGCAGGGTACAGGAGGGGGCCTCTTTGGCGGCAACCAGCAGCAACAGCAGCAGCAACAGCAGCCGCAGCAGCAGCAGCAAGCCACAGGAGGCCTCTTTGGGTCTACTGCAGCAACGCAGAGCGGCGGAGGCGGCGGCCTCTTCGGGGCCTCTTCAACGTGGGCCCCTTCAACAGGGACAGGAGGAGGTTTATTTGGCAGCACTCAGCAGCAGCAGAATACTGCTACTGGGGGGGGCCTCTTTGGGGCCTCCAGTAACACTCAGCAGGGTACTGGGGGGGGTCTCTTTGGGGCCTCAGGCAACACTCAGCAGGGGGCTGGGGGGGGCCTCTTCGGGGCCTCAGGCAATACCCAGCAGGGTACTGGGGGGGGCCTCTTTGGGGCCTCGAGTAACACCCAACAGAGTACTGGGGGGGGCCTCTTTGGGGCCTCCACCGGCACACAGAATACGGGGGGGGGCCTCTTTGGGGCCTCCACAGGCACACAGGGTACTGGCGGAGGCCTCTTTGGGGCCCCCAAGACGGGGCAGACTGCAGGGGGTCTCTTTGGTAGCACCCAGCAGAATGCTGTCGGGGGCGGTCTCTTTGGCACGAAGAAGTAAAGCGTTGCTGCAGCAGCAGATGCAAGAGGTTCCGCGTTTGCTGCTGCTGCTGCAGCAGCAGTTGCAGTGGATTCCGCGTGTGCTGTTGCTGCTGCTGCACCTGCAGATGCAGCTGCACCAGCAGCACCGGCAGCAGCAGCTTTTGTGTGTCTCCCGAGTTGTGGGCCCTCCTCTGCCCGGACAGTTTTCCTAACTGCCCCGGACAGTTTTCCTAACTGCACCCGTTGTCGAGTGTCTCCTTAGAGGCCTTCAAAGCATTTCTTACCCAATAGGCTTCATTTGTCTCTTTCTTCTGACTCCATAGTAGCCTACAAAGCATTACTTACTCATTAGACTTCATTTGTCTCTTTCTGCTGTCCCCTTAGAGGCATTTAGAGCACTTTAGAGT
Source organism: Eimeria acervulina (assembly GCF_000499425.1). Lineage (NCBI taxonomy): Eukaryota > Apicomplexa > Conoidasida > Eucoccidiorida > Eimeriidae > Eimeria > Eimeria acervulina. The sequence goes on from NW_013549666.1 coordinate 27,063, forward strand.
CTCTATTCCGTATCATTTGCCTGCTTTACTTCGCTCCCTAGAGATCTTTTAGGCATTATCTACTCTGCATATTTCATTTGTCTCTCTGAGTCTGAGTCTGTTTTGTGCAAACAACGGAGACCAGCGAGGGGGCCCCAGCAGGAGATATAAAAATGCGTTTATAAACACTAGTCGCAAGCTGTCTCCTCTCTTCGTATTGCCCCTTCAGAAAGAAGAGGGCCCACTGAGATGCCAAATGCTGCTTTCGCTTGATTTGGAGGGCGATCTGCTGTATAGACAGGCACTGGGACTGCTGTAGTCGCGCACCACTCTCTGTCCTTGTCTCTCTCTGTCTCTATCCATCTACATATATATATATATATATATGCATATATATGTTCAGTATTATATACTATGCATATGGATAGCAATATAATATATATATATA
>NW_013549666.1:27589-32284 GCF_000499425.1 Eimeria acervulina
ATATATATATATATATATATATATATATATATATATATATCTGTACACACAGGATAGAAAACTCAGCATCGGCTGCCTACGGTAAGAACAACCTACCAACTAACCCAACCAATTACTGCAACCCCTCCTGGAGGACAACACTGGAAATATTAGGAAACGGAGTTATGGCTTACACGGGAACGAAAACTAGTGGTCGCGTGGCTGAGGTGTACGTACACCTCAGTGTACTGAGGTGTACGTACGTACACCTCGACGCGATACCTCTTGGAGGCGCCACCGCATTATCAGCTGCTCAGCGGCCGAGCAAAGCAGCAGCACCACAGGCCCTGATGCTGCAGGCCAAAGGAGCAGCGGGCCCTCGGGTGTATGTACGTACACCACAGAGGGGGCGGATTCAAACGCAGGAAAAAGGGCGGCAAGGAGCATCATTTATGTTTCAAAGCTCGGCTCGGGGGCCCCACACCAAGGGCCTCTAATGGGAAGAGCAGCACGAGACAATCGGATTGAAACGGTTACTGAGGGAGGGGTCTGTCTGTACAGCCCGGGCCCCTCAAGTCGCATTCATGCATGCATGCATGCAACGGTGTGTGAATAGGGCTTGTGGTGGCCCGGAGGGCCCCTCAAGCCGCATGCATGAATAAGTGCATGCATGCATACATCAAGGTGCAGATGAATGGATCTGTGGGTGGGGTCTTCTAGGGGCCCCTTACGACGCATGCATGCCAGCATGCATGCAGCACGTTCGAATGGGTGTTGTAGGGCTTCGAGGGCCCACTCAGCAGAGGAAGTCGGCATAGGTGGCCTTTCTGTCTCCTACCCTGGATCGATACACCCGGCGAGAGGTGAGGCCGGCTTCTGCTGCTGCACTTTGCAGCGGGTTGCCGCTGTCTGAGGCAGCCCCATCGCTGGCGCATGCAGTGGAGGCTAGAGAGTCCCTTCTAGCCAGTTGGGGCTTTGTGGGGCGCGCGTTCTTATTATCTTCTCTCTGCTTACCCTCTCCTAAGAGGCGGCCAAAGAGGCTGGGTAGCAGCGCAGCAACGGCCATTGTCTGCTCTCCCACGGATTCGGGATCCACCAGGTCTGAGGGGTCGCCCTCCATCATGTCCGCTGGATCGACCGATCCCAGGGCTGTGGGATCGACCGATCCCAGGGCTGTGGGATCGATCGCTCCCAGGCCTGTGGGGTCGGCCGCTGCTGCAGCCCCCAATGCCGCCGCCGCTCCCCCCGCCGTCGCACCGCCACCCCACCAACTGCCAAACAAATTCTGCCCCATCCCAGCTGAGAGGCTGTGCAGCATGCCGCCGCCCGTTCCCGCTGAGCTATCGACCCCCAGGGCCCCCTCCACGAACCCCTTTAGCATTGAAGAGCCCTTGGAGGGGCCCTCTGCTGCTGCTGCTGCTGCTGCGCCATCGAACGCGCCGGGATCCATCCCGGGAGCGCCTCCCGTCGGAGATACACCGAAGTCCGCGGCCCTCATGGCTGGGCCTGCGACAGCAGCAGGACCTCCTGCAGCGTGATCTGCTGCTGCTGCTGCTGCTGCAGCTGGTGTTGCGGAGACGGTGTGTGGCATGGGAGAACTATGAGAAGTGCTGGCGAAGGCCGCGGTAGAGCTGGTGGGCCCCTTGTGCAGCTGTAGGAACTTGGCGTGGGCAGGGGTCCCTACTGTCCCCGGCATAATCTCTTCTCCCCCCTCAGTACCTGCCGGGGGGGCCCCAACATAGTTTGTTCCTGCGCTCGAGCTGGGGCCCCCATGCTGCCCTGTTAGGGGCCCTTGAAACCCTGAGCCGCGACTGGCTGAAGCCCGCGAGGCCTCTCCGCCGCCGTGGGCTGCACTGTGGGTCCCCTGGGTCGAGTGCGGTTGAGGGTGGGCTGTATGCTCACCTCCAGTCGCTCCTGTGTTCTGCGTACCGTGTGTTGAGTTGTGGGGATGGTTAGATGTGGGGCCCGAGCTGCCTCCATGTCTTCCTGCTGTTGCTGAAGCCCCTGACGCGTGCGGTGTCTTCGCACCTCCGTGTTTGGGGCCCTTAAGTAAACCTGCTTTCTTCTTTCTAAAGCATGCCTTCTGAGCTACTTTCAGCATAGAAGAGTTAGCTGCTGCTGCGGTCCCTGCACCTGAAGCTCCCTTTACACCTGCCGCTCCTGCTACCGTAGAAGGGGCGGCCGCACCGGATGCTGCGGACCCCTTAGCAGCTAACAGGCTCAAACCTGCCTTCCCAGGAGAACCACCTGCTGCTGCTGCTGCTGCTGCTGCTGCTTTGGCCGGCGCTGCAGCGCCAGCCCCCGTGCCCGCTGCCCCTAGTGCCGCATCTCCCGCATTGGCAAGGAAGGATGTGGAGGGGGCTGCTGCTGCCGTTGCTGCCTTGCCCGCCTTCAGCGACAGCAGCACGGAACCCATCCCTTTGCTGAGGGGAGCCGCCCCCGCTCCAATGAACGAGGTGGGATCGACTCCCGATCCCGCCGCCTTCGCCCCCAGGGCCGCCAACACCGTCCCCATAGCCAGCACGTTGTGAGGCATTGTGGGGCTATTCACGGCAACTGCAAGAGGCACAGAGAGACAGATTCAACAGTGAAATGTTTTGATTGTACTTAGATGGAACAAGGCCAGCCCGACAGCTCGGAATAACAAAGACGCGAGTACCGGGGAGGCCCCACCGGAGCAGGCCTTGATCTAAACCTAGGAACCCAGACCCCTGGGGTATTTTCAACTGCTTTGCAATATTTTAATAAATAGAAACAAACAAAATAAAACAAACTGAACGAGAAACAGCAGCAAGCCATCCCCCCTCCTGCTGCTGACGGGTCTGCCGCACGCAACATCAGGGGTAGGGCGACGAGGCCCGGGTAGGGGTAGTAGGGGCGGCGAATTAGTTGTACGGTCTCTGAAATTGTTTTGAATGAATCGATGAATAAAAAGTATTTTTACAATATAATATTTAATTTAATTGTTTAAATATCTCCAAACTATTCATAAATATATGCCAATAACTTGAACGGCTGGATGACTCCGCGCTGAAGCTTCTGGCGGCATTGCGTGCTTGTCTACGTATGTCTAGAAGAATAATTCGAAGCAAGAAAAAGATAAAAGTATTGAGGGGGATAATTATGTCTAATTAAAGCAAAACACAATTAAAAGACTAGCATTTTTGCTCTTCTCCCGTGGCGCCTTCTCCTCATTGCCGCCCCCCTATACTGTGATTATATTATGTCATTGGTAGAATCTCAGCTGCTGCATAACACTAAACATTGCTGCTTTTCTGCTGTTTTTTGCTTCTTATTATTTCGCTATTCCTAGCCTCATGTACTTTAGCTTTTGTTTGCCTGGGGCCCTTCAGTACACAGACAGGGGCCCAGCCAGCCCTGGAGTGGCGTCTTAACTTTAGGGCTGGGGTTCTGCTTCCAGGGCCCCACAGGCAAGACCCTCGCATTCCTTTTCTTTTATTTTCCCCATTTATTGAACAGCTGCATCACCCCACTTAGACGCTGAAGCGCAGACTTCCACAAGAGGCGCCTTCAAGGGGCCCCTCCTGAGCTGCGCTGACTGGAGGGTGGGGTTGCTGTGTAACACACTCGCTTCTGCCGCTTTCTCGCCGCTCTTTGCGAGAAAGTAATCCCTAGACAAGTGTAATAGGCGGACATAGAAACGCCGGATTCCCACGAGGGCCCCCAGTGCTGCTTCATCTGCTGCCGTTGAGGCAGCAGCCGGTCTTCGCAGGCCTCTTGCTGCGTGTCTTAGAGCGACAGACAACAAATACGAAAAAAGCTGCTTTTCATTCGCTTTCTATCTTCTTGAGTCGTGCGCTGCACCGTTAACAACGGCCGCAGCAGCAGCAACAGCATCAGCTGCTGCAGCAGCGGCAGCAGCATCACCTACAGCAGCACATGCTGCTGCAGCGGCAGCAAAATGAGCTCCTCTGACTCGGAAAATGTTTACGCAAGTTCCAGCGAAGGAGAGGAGGAGACTCCGTCTGTCTCCAGGGGGGGCGGCGGCGGCAAGCGAGCCAAGAAGACAATTGAAGAGGTATAGTAATTATAAAGCACTCGGCCTTTGCTTGGGTTGTGAGGTTCCCTATACGATACATCTAACAACTATACACACTATGCATATATATTTATACTACTCAAGGACACAACAAAAACATGCCTTCACAGGAAGGACACAGCTGCTGCAGCTGCAGCAGTAACACAAACAGCAGCCGCTGCAGCAACAACTGAAGCAGCAGCCCCTTCAGCAGCTTACATACTGACTCCCTTTGTGCGTTCGTTCAGTAAGCAATGTCTTGTTATGCCTCGTATGTATGCACCTCAGCGCTATCAGAAGAAGTCGCAGCTGGAGCATATCTTGCTGCGCCCCGATTCATACATCGGCAGCACAGAGATAAGCGCACAGCAGGTGTGGGTGATGCCTGAGGGGGAGCTTCGCATGCAGCAGCGAGTAATATCTTTCCCTCCGGGGCTGTACAAGATTGTAGATGAAATCCTTGTTAATGCAGCAGACGTAAAAGCTAGAGAAACAGAAGGCGCAGGGGCGCCCAGAGCGAAGATGACAGCCATTAAAGTCAGCGTAGATCAAGCACAAGGATACATCCGAGTATGGAACGACGGAGAAGGTAAGAAAAATTTATTTCCTTGTAGGGCATTACGGGTGGCACTACGAATCATATATATGCATGCATATATATATATATATATATATAT
>NW_013549666.1:32384-74018 GCF_000499425.1 Eimeria acervulina
ATATATATATATATATATATATATGGGTATGTACATGGGTATGCATATATGTATGTATGTGCGTCGCTATATATGCATGTATGTATGTACGTATGCGTGTATGAATGCATGCTTGCATACACTATATATATATAACGCGGGTTGTGGATGACAATCCCGTTCGCTCCTCTTTTCATGCAGCTCTTCCCTAGAGGTTGTCAGTTTTGGTTTTATAATGAATGGGTTGATTGATTCTTTCCCGTATGATGTATTCGGGTATGAAGTATATGCATGCGCGCGGTGTGCTGGGGTGCTGCTGCGGCTGCTGCTGAGGAGGGAACGGGTGTCGTGTTGGTCGGCGTTGCATGCACCTCTGCTGCTGCATCTTGCATGTGCAGTCAGCTGTCTGTGCAGCTGGAACTACACACTCAACAGAAAAAGGTGTAGATGTAGAGGCGGCTCCTTGTGATAGAGACTGGCAGCTACAAGCAGAAGGCCACTGCAGCACGGGAGTTGCAGCATTCATCCGATGCTGCTGCTGCTGCTGGGCTTGCTTCCATGTTCTCATTCCTGCATGCGTGCATGCGTGTTTCCATGCATGCATGCATGCATGCGTGCGTGTTTGCATGCAGGTATCCCCGTGGCAATTCACAAGGAACATAAGGTGTACGTGGCTGAACTGATCTTCGGCCAGCTGCTAACTAGCGACAACTACGACGACACTGAGGCGCGCGTCACAGGAGGCCGCAACGGCTTCGGAGCGAAGCTCACCAACATTTTTTCATCTCATTTTGAAGTTGAATGTGCAGACAGCAAACGCAAACAGTCAGTCAGCAGGGGCCTTCGCTGTTATGTTTGCATGCGGCATAGGAAATGGAGTCCCTTAAGAATTGCACACACAAAACTGTTGCCTCATACATCAAGTTTCGGGTGTCTCCGTCGTTATTCCGTTGTAGTCTTGTGTCTCTGTCTCTTTCACCTTGGGACCTCTTCTGAGTCCTGGGCTTTGGTTTCCTTTCTGTCGCTCGGTTCTTTTATACTCCGCGTTTTTCTTTGTCTCCTCTTACCTGCATGCTTGTATTTTTGTTTTACTCTCATTCTGTCTCTATTCTCCTGTGGCTCCCTCTCTGGCTGTCTGCGTCTGTCTATGTCTCTACTTTTAGTTGTAGTTTTTCTTATGTAAAATGGGTACAGTGGGAAGCAACTATTACAGCCGTGTAGCATTCATTCGGTTTTATATGGATCTTCGTTAGTATATATTCCGTGCAGAGACGCTTTGTGGCGTGTACTTTGTGTTATTTAGGAAGATAAAAGTTGTATGGACAGACAACATGAGCAAGCAAGAGCCTCCAGTTATAACGCCTTTCAATGGAGCTGGCGACTTCGTCTCTGTGAAATTCAAACCGGATCTCCGCCGTTTCGGGATGTCTGCGTAAGGCCTCAGGGTTTAGGGTTTGGGGCTTCTTGTGTTGATTCCTTCTGTCGTTTAACTCTCTCTCCTGCATGCACCAGCCAGATGTTTGCTGCGACGCCACACTGTAGCCTGTCGCTTATGTCTTTATCTATACTGAATATGGGGTTTAGGAGAGCGGCCTCTTGTCTGTTGCTGTAAGGGTTTCACAGCTGAGGGGCGAGGGGTGAACGCCTGAGGTGTACTGTTTTTCTGCAGAGTTAAATGCGTATTGCTTATTCTTTAGTATTTCGTAGACAGTTTTGTTCATACACTTGTTAGGATGGTGGGTGTCTATGCAGGCTTGATGACGACCTGGTCTCGCTGCTGCGCAAGCGATGCTTCGACTTGGCAGGAACTGCAGGGACAGCGGTATATTGGAACGGGACGCGGCTGCCAGTGCGGAGTTTCGTGGATTATGTGGACTTGTACTTAGGGGAGGGGGCAGGGAAAAAGCGGGGCAAGGGCAAAGAGAAAGGCAAAAAAAAGAGCAAAAAGAAAGGATCTGACGATGACAGCAGCGACGACTCCGAGGCAGAGGAAGGGGAGAAAGAAAATGGAACAGAACCAAAAGAAGACGAAGACAAAGAAAATGAAACGCCACCCGAAAAACAAATCATAAAGATACACGAGAAAATGCACCGATGGGAAGTTGTCATCAGCCAAACAGGTTAGATGAGAGGCCCACCAAAGGCAGACCATTATTAAAGAGGCACACAGACAAACACAAACTGAATTACAGACGGAGACTGTTACAAGTCACGGAACAGAGTTACAGGATGGAGACAGACACAGGGATGCAGACAGACATGCCGTTGTTGGGCTTTGCGTTGTGTTTGTTACTGAATTTCTCTGAGTACTGTTTTGGTGTATTTTCAGACGGCAGCTCGTTTTCCCAGGTGTCATTCGTTAACAGCATCTGCACGACGAAGGGCGGCCACCACGTGACCCACGTCATCGAACCTCTTTTGGCGGCGCTGGTGAAGAAGGCAAACGCCAAAAACAAAGGAGGCATGGAGATTAAAGCGCCCCACGTCAAGTATGCCTCTTGTCGCTTCCTGCAGCAGGGCACGGACAGTTTAAGCCAGCATATATATGCAACTCAGTGCTCTGGGCGCCTGCAGCTAGCTGGCAGGCCGCGCACGCGTGCTTGGTGCAGCTCTGCCATTTTGTGTTTTTCAGGCAACACCTGTGGGTGTTCGTTAAGTGCCTCATTGAGAACCCCGCGTTCGATTCCCAGACTAAGGAAACTTTGACCACCACAGTTTCCCGTTTCGGCAGCAAATGCACTCTCTCGGAGAGGACAATTAACGCTGTCGCCAAATCTCCCATCTTGGAGGGAGTGCTCTTATGGGCGCAAACGAAGGCGCAGGTATGCGGGCGGCGGAGTCTAACCGCTAGCTTTTTCTATACAGAAAAGTACTCTACCACTGTCCATGGTTGTCATGTTTTGCGAGACGGGGGTGTTGGATAGCCAGCTGTCTTGTTGCAGGCGGCTAGCGATCTAGCGGAACGGGATATTGCGTAGCAACAACGGTCTGTGGCTCGCTTTGGTTTTGATTCTGTTGCTTCCAGTGCATTTCGCCAATCAACTGTAGATGCGTGTGCTCTCTAGGTCGAACTGAGACGGCAAATGTCCGTGGGAAAGACCAAGGGCAGAGAACGGTTGACAGGCATCTCCAAGCTGGAGGATGCAAACGAAGCGGGTACATGCAGCCTCCGCCTCCCTTTCTGTTCTACCCTTGCATACCTGCTGTTGGTGTTGTAACCTCTTCCACCGAATATAATTCAAACCGAACGTGCATGCATGCGTAGGAGAAACCGTCCCCTTGAGGTGGTAGGGTGATCTTGGTTGGCGCTCAGTGGAACTCACCGTGCTAGTTTACCAGTTGTGCGTACTGTGCAAAACGCTGCGATTGCCCGTCGGCTTTCACCATCTGCATTCGCTTTTCCTGTTACTGATGCAGCTGCGTATAGTGAGCACGAGACGGAAGTCGAGCAGAAGAGGTGCACTTTCCGTGTTATCTCATTCCTCGCTTGTTTCTGCTTCGCAGGCGGCCGCTATGCCCAGGAATGCACGCTGATCTTGACTGAAGGTGACAGTGCCAAAACGTCTTGCCTTGCGGGGCTGTCCGTTGTGGGGCGGGAGAAGTACGGCGTGTTTCCTTTGAGGGTGGGTCTCATTGGGTACTGTGATGTGTTTTCGGGTTGGTCGCTTTCTTGTTTAGGCTAGGGTAGGCTTGTTTGTTTGCGTTCCCAGCTTCGCGTGAGTAGGGGGAATATGGGAAAGGACTTTCTTGCGTAGAGTCCGCTAGTATTTCTGCACTATATCGTGTTCATTGATGTGCACCATGTTTCGAGATGTTTCGAACAGTTCGATCTGAGGTGGTTTGGTTAAGGTGGTATGTGCGTGTATGAGGTGTGTGTGTGTGTGTGTGTGTGTGTGTGTGTGTGTGTGCGTGTGTGCGTGTGTGTGTGTGATATCAGGGAAAGCTTCTGAACGTGCGGGAAGCATCGTTCAAGCAGTTGAAAGAAAACCGCGAAATCCAAAACATATTGAGAATCTTAGGGCTTCAGATTAACGACAAAGTGCAAGACACACGGGGTCTGCGCTATGGTTCATTGATGATTATGACGGATCAAGTGAGTATTTTGTTGTTTCTTGTTCAGAACGAAACATGTGTATTCGATATTGTCCTCCATGTTAGGGGAATTTCAGTTGGGAAGGCGTTTTGGCGGGCCCTGCGTGCAGGACTACGATGGATCGCACATTAAGGGGCTGTTGATCAATATGCTGCATCACTACTGGCCTCAGTTGCTGCAATGCAACCATTTTTTGACGGAGTTCGTAACTCCTATTGTCAAAGTGAGCTCTTATTTGTTGGCACCTGCTTCCTATGGAAGCAAGCGTATTTTCTGGCGAGTCCAAGTGTTCGTCCTTAGCAATTAGCCATCTTTTGGGCATTGCTTAACTCGCTTTGTCCGTAGGTTTCAAAGGGATCCGTTGAAAAGGCATTTTTCACCCTTGTCGAATACGACATGTGGAGGAAGCAACAGGGCAATCTTGCCGGCTGGAAAATAAAGTACTACAAAGTCAGTGATGCCCACATGTGAAACAATGCAAAGCAGGCAGCTCAAATCACCGTGCACCCATAAAGCATTCTAAAAAGAGGGCGGCATGTAAATGCAATAGCTTATGGCTCATGTGTCTTGTTGAATGGCTGCAGGGTCTGGGTACCTCGACAGATAGGGAGTTCAAGGATTATTTTCAGGCTCTTGATAAACACCGAATCAGGTTCCGATGGACAGGCGAGTTAACCCTTGCAATGTGTATCAGCTGGTTGTTCCTTAACCCCTTTGTTGCGTGCTTTCTGTCCGTAGCAGGTGGGTGACGTCTGATGTTGTATAACATATCCGTCGGAGTCTGCGCTTGATTCGCCGGTACTGCCTGTATCTAGGCATTGCGTTCGTGCGTTTATTCTGAGTGCGCTATTTTGCCTCAGGCAGTGGTGATGGGGAGCTGATTGACATGGCGTTTAGCAAGAAGCGGGCAGAAGACAGAAAGCGCTGGCTGCAGGGCTACAGAGAAGGAACATTCGTTGACCATTCTATGCGAGAACTGACATTTTCTGATTTCGTAAATAAGGAGCTGGTTCAGTTTTCGCGATACGACAATGAACGTTCTATTCCACAACTTGTAGACGGATGGAAAGTCGGGCAACGCAAAGTGCTGTTTGCAGTCTTCAAAAAAAACACGAAGGCCGAGATGAAAGTTGCACAGCTTTCGGGCTACGTAGCGGAGCAGAGTGCCTACCACCACGGCGAGCAGTCTTTGCAGCAAACCATTATCACCATGGCTCAGCGGTTCGTAGGCAGCAACAACCTTAACTTCCTTGAGCCCGTAGGACAGTTTGGCTCTCGGAAGGAAGGAGGAAAAGATGCCTCCGCCCCCCGTTACATCTTTACCAAGCTTGCGCCGTACACCCGGCTTGTCTTCCCTGAGGCAGATGACCCCCTACTCGAATACCTTTATGAAGAGGGACAGAAAATTGAACCCAAGTATTATGTACCGGTCATCCCAACTATACTTGTCAATGGCAGTGAAGGAATCGGCACAGGATGGTCTTCGTTTATTCCCAACTTCAATCCTAGAGACATCATTGCCAACCTAAAAAGGTCAGTTCTGCATGCCGCAATAGAACGGAGTGCATATCCAATTCCGTAGAGAAACATTTTCTGTCACGTCTGCGCAGATAAGCAGTTGAGGGGACTGTCGCTGCTGTATTGTACGTTGGCCTGTGTGGATTGCAGATTCATTGCGGGGGAAGAAATGGTTCGAATGAAGCCCTGGTACAGGGGATTCAAAGGCCTTATTGAGGAAAACGCAACTAAGACGGCATTTGAGACCATAGGCCTTATCGAGAAAACAGGGGAAGATGTTGTGGAGATAAGCGAGCTTCCGATCAAACGGTGGACACAGGTAAGCAGCAAGAAAACAGTCCTTCTGCACATTATTGGTAGCTTCAGGTAGACGAGATTTCAAAGAGCATTTCGACTCAACGCTGCTGCCGTTTGGGCACCAACCAGCAGTCCGTATCGGGCTATCAGCGGCGGTAAATGTGCATCTAGGGCTTTGCTTCAGGACTACAAAGAGTGGCTTGAAGAGCAGCTCCCAACTCCCGACAAGAAAGACCCCTGGATATCAGACTACAGAGACAGCAGCAGCCACGAAGATATCAAATTTGTTGTCAAGCTTTCAGCAGGTAAAGAAAACACCTTCCGCGTTCAGTTCTTGGTGGGAGGCCTAAACTGCACATGTGGCTGTCGGCGCCACTGTGTGTTTACCGACCGTCGCATTATTGTCACCACGAACTCACCTAGCGCTTTTGCACGTTGTTAAGCTTCAGTAGACTGGCTGCCTTCACGGCAAGGCGTTTTCTGCAGTGAAGGAATTGTTGCTGACGATGTGCTGTCTAGAGTTACGTCTGTGCTGTTCTGTTTCCCCTTAGAAAAGCTTGAAGGCGCTGATAACGAAGCTTTGGTGAAACTCTTCCGCCTCAAGTCTTCTCTAAGCACACAAAACTATCACCTTTTCAACGCTGAGGGGAAGGTTCAGAAGTACGCTGATGAGCTGGAGATCATGAAAGACTTTGCTGCCATTCGTTTGACCTTCTACGAGGTTAGTCGATTTTGTGTTTCCCGAGCTTCCAAGCAGAAGGACGTGCGTAATGTGAGCACCACACTCCGTCAAGTCTTGATGAGAATATTAGGAATCCGTTTTTTCCTCAGCAATTTTTCGTTTTCTGTCTTAGAAACGTAAGGCGTATCTCATCGCCGTGTCGGAGAAGGAGAAATCTATTCTGCACAACAGAGTCCGCTTCATCACATCTGTCCTTTCGGGAGAGTTGGTTGTGAGCAACAAACGACGCCAAGCCTTGATAGAAGAACTATTCGTCAAGGTAAGCAGCACTGCAGCAGCTGTGGCGAACCGCAGCGGTCACATTCTGTCGCGTGGAGTTGTCCTTGGGCGCAAGCCACAACTTCACACTCTGGGGGGATGCTTCTAACCGCATTCATTCTTTTAATGAATCTTGCCCGTGAACCTGTGTGGAGAGGCCCGTAGACATGGTTACGTCTTCATCTCTGAATATGCGATGGTGGCGTAGGGGTATGACCCAATGCGCGAGTTGGAGAAGAGATGCGCAAACCTTATTGAGAGCATTTTGAACCGCCAGACACCTCAGGAACATGGATTATCTGTGAGTCGTCTCACAGCATTCCTGCTCAGCATCGCTGATTGCCGCATTAGCTCCGTCTGTGTGAAGTGTATTTTGCACATGCGAACCAGCTTCGCTCTCTGTTTTTGCGCTTAGGACAAAGAAAGCGTCGACGAAGAAGCGCCGTCCGCCTGCGGATGTGTCGGCGCGGACTTTGACTACCTCGCCGGAATGCCGATGTGGAGTCTAACAGCTGAAAGGGTAAGGCATGATGAAGTATAGTATGCACTTTACTTCAGGTGCCTGTGGTGGGAAGAGGATAGGATAGCAGGCATAGGGCAAAGCTTGCGAAAAGCGACTTGTGGTTCAGGGTGTGGAGGGTTGTCCGTTAATCGAGTCTACAGTAGAGCAGGCACCCTCTTAGTTGCCAAAGGGTTTACAGTTTTGCGGTACAGATTTTGGCTTGCTTTATTACTTAGTGCAGCAGGGAGGTTGAACGCTTCCATTCCACAGCCGTAAACAGGAATGTTCACTAAACATTTTCTTCGTTTCCTGATTCGCTTGCTGGCCACAGGTGGAGGAGTTGAAGCGACAACTCCGCGATAAGGAAGTGGAATTGGAGAGTCTGCGGCAAACAGATATTCGGACTCTGTGGCTTAAGGACTTGGATGCTCTTTTAGAAGCTATAGAGAAACAGGTGATATATCCCGTGAAACAGTCGTACATCGTAACGTTCCTGCGGAAACTGTGAATAAGCCATTCTGCACCAGAAGAAGCAGTAGCTGGCGTGGGTTTAGCAAGGTTGAGGCAGGTTGATTGGTCGTCTTTTACCGCTTTTGGAGTGTTGCGTTGTTGGTTCATTTCCTGTGTTGGCCATCTCTAGGACGCGGCTGACATGAAGCAAAGAGAAGCAGACTTGGCCTTCCACAGGCAGATGGAAAGCAAGAAAGGTCTTAAGGGCTTCTCTGCTCTTAAGGGAAAAGCCAAAGGCGCCAAAGGAGGCGTCCCCAAAGCAGCGCCTAAAGTGGGGAGTGCCAAGTCGACATCTAAGGCTCGCAAGAAGGTATTTTTGTGATGAGAAGCTTTTGAGTTCTTGCATAGGCATGGCGTTGGTTTGAAATCAGGGGCTAGTACAGTCTGCATGTTCATGTGCATATTTTATTGAAAACTGGTGGCGGCGCTGTCGATTTTGTCTGCAAATGCACAGGCACATTCCAGCTCAGAAGAGGAGTCCGTGAGCTCGTCAGCGGATAGCGACGAATCATCCGAAGAAATGAGTTTTGCGGACGATTCATCTGAAGAGGATCGGCCTTCAAAGAAGCGTCCAAGACCTGCACAAAAGAAAACAAACGGAGTGAAGCCCCTCGAGGAGCCCTCTAGCGCTTCACATCCCACCTCGGCCAGCACGGATGCACAAGGATTGCCGCCTTTCTTTGCATCACAGGAAACCCCCAAGTTATCAGCGGACAAGGAAGAAAAACCTGCAGAACCTCCAAAGGCACCACCTATCCAGTCACTCTCCCTCCTCGACCGCCTAAGACTTGGGGGAAGCAGCTCCTTTTCTTCATTAGCTCCTGTCCGCACCAAGCAACTCACCCTGGACGAGATCTTTGCTCCCGCCACTAGCACCACTGCTAAGCCCTCTGACGCGCCAGCGCCTGCACAGGCTGCCGCCTCGAAGACGACAGAAGCTTCGTAAGTAGTGCAGTGACCACACCGCGCTAAGCGGCGAACAGTTCAGAGGCCGCCTATTCATATGTGCCTTTCGCTGCTGAAAGTAGAGCTTTCTATGCCGTTCTGCATATATATGTATACAAATGAGGTGTGGTTTGAATGCATTCAGAAAAGGGTCTGCAGTGCCAACGAGCGCAGCGACTGATTCTGCCGACCATTCTACAGAGTCCGCAATCACGAGAACACCCCCTAAACCCAAACGGCGGAGAGTGTTGGTGGATTCTGATGATTCAGATTCAGTGACAAGGTCTGCCAACAGATCCAAGGCCTCCACGCCGAAGCGATCAGCTCCATCGACACCACAGAAGCCCAAGCCTCGTGGAACGCCAAAAAAACGCAAAGCCAAAAGCGACGATGACGAATCAGACTCATCCAAGGGTGGAGGTAAGATAGTCCCCCCACCTGCATCACCCCCTTCAATCTCCGTATTTTCCGTATCTTAACCGTATAGAAGAGCTTAAAGACGTGTTTCATGGGTCACATATGCAGCATATGTAAGGCTTAGCAGGCCACAAGCTGTACACGGCAGCAAAGCCAGGCGAAGTCCCATTTAGAATTGAGTTCTGGTTATTTGGACTCCCCGCCGGTAGGCTCAGCTCAAGGTAGGCTTTCGATATGCTGTCTTCTTAAATTCAGATTTGGGTGTAGAAGAATCTCCCATTGCTTCAAATAGGCCTCGCCGAGCAGCGGCTCAAGCGCCCAAGAAGTACACTGTCGACTCCTCGGAGTCGAGTGAGGGGGAAAGCGATGCTTCTGAAGAGGCTTCTGAAGAGTCTTCAGAAGCGGAAATCATTTCTGAAGAGGACGATTAGTTTAAGGAAGAGCCTCGAGAGTTGCTTCGAGCCATGTATATATCCCGATTTGTCACCACTTCGTTCTGTAGAGGGCGTGATATATCCCGTCTACCCATTTGTCATCGTATACCTCAGTGTGAGGCCGATAAAGCTTGCATGCGTAGAAGCGTCAAAGTTTGTTTGTTTGCTTCCATATGATTGAAACACGCCTCCTCTATGCTGTCAGTAAGCATGTGTGTGCCTAGTGCTTCGTGGCCCCCTCTCGAGGCGGTGTTTCAGATAAAACGAAAGTTAGAATATTTTGATGAAACGAAAGTTAGAATATTTTGAAAGTGAAACCAAACAGCAGGAGGGCTGCTTCTCTTCTCAATAAGTTCTGGTAGAAGATAAGCGCTAGTTGGCACAGACAAGAACTAGCCATTGTCGTGAGTCGAGCGGATGCTCTGTTGGCGATTTCTCCAGAATACCTGCGAATTTCTAAACACACACAAAGGCAGGCTACTTGTGAGCACAAGCAGAAAGCTTCTCCACTATGAGCTTGAAAGAGCCCTTAGCTGCAGATAAAGCACCTCTCCATATGAAGCGTATATTTCTGACCCCGTCTCCACATCCTTCGTAGCTCGCAGCAAGACGCGCCTGGGCGCAATAATGCACAAATCGACAGCAATTTCTTTCCGAAGCCAAACCAACGGCTTTTTGCCGCTTGCACTGGTTGTGACGTGCATGGTGAGGGATTTGTATTTACGGTAGGCCACGCACCTCTGTTGCTTTATTTTCACGAATTCTGCGTTGATATCGTCTCTGTTGCCGTTGTCATTGACATACCTTGCGAATACCTAAGGTGCAATATATGTACCAAACGGGCAGATACATCTGACGCATGGCTGGGCACATCTTGTATAGAGTGAGCTGCTCTAGTCAGACACTTCTGGCAGTTTTGAGTTTTTCCTTTTGAAATTGCGGGAATGTTCAGACTCACTGACCTGTGGATGGTTCGTGGCATCTATATGACAGTTTATGTGCCCTGTACCCATCACGTATTGCCTATCATCCATGCGCATGACTTGTCTGCGGACACGCAACGAATCTACCTCCTTTGCATGGTGGATTACAAATTGCATGCAACGCTGACTATTCAGTAGAAAGCTCTGTTTTCTTCTGTCCCATTACCAGGAAATAGGGGACGTTCTTTGTCAACACAGAGAGCCTGGTTCGTAGGTCACTTCCGCAGGCCATTAAAATACCGGCTTAATCATGCATCAGCCACGCCTCACATCAGGCTTTTCTTGTCGCCGATGTATTCGCATATCCACGTTCCTCGCTTTATGCCTGTGGATGCGACAACGGGGAAATCCGCAACGTCTACGTCGACGCATGGAACTACCGCCTGCTTGGGAGTTGTACCGACTGCCAACTACTTGCTGCCGCAATCGATTGTATTTGTTTAGACACACAAGAGGAACGTACTCCGCCTAACAGTAGCTTGATAATCTCTTATTACTGCAAAATGGCTGTGTTCTCACCTTGCCCTGCGAACAGTCCCAAGCCAGCGCAAGGAATCTGCGAACCGCTGACAACCAGAGCCCCAGGAGGAAGAAAAGAGCCATCAGGAATACTCGGAATCTCCGGAATAGAATCGTTGGAAGTTGATTTCATTGCAAGTTCGAAGTTATAGAAGGCATCAAGTCTTCGATCCGCGGCGCTTCAGGACACCCGACTCATCTGTCTCGAGACAACGCCGAGGGAACTTTGTCAATCAGATACTCGGAATGTATACCTACGGACAATGTTCATTTTGCACCATTTAAAAGGGTAAAGAACAACTTTGGTTGACGGAAATATCACAGTGGGTTTCTCGCTGGTCAGGGTGTGCAGAGGAGCCGCCCACGGAAACGCGCTGTCGGCTGTGCCCATCCACGGGCAGCGTAAAATATAAGAGGAAATACCTCTCCTACTTAATAACGTGCATTTACAAATAATTAAAAACAACTAGAGGGGAGTTTTTGGCTGCAGGAAGGGCCCATACGCAGGGTGGAAGTCGCGCGAGGCCGCTGACTCTGCCGAAGTGTTCGGCTTCAATCTCTGCTTTTCTTCAGTTGAAGAGGTGCATTTTTATATGTAATCAGAGATAAACTGAATTTTCCAATCCCTGGAAAGCCGCTAGATCCTGGTTAGCTCCTCTTTACCCACCTGCTGTGGGCCAATACTCTGTTCTGTACTGACCAGTACTCTACTCTTAATGCAACCCGATCAAGCGAGCGTAAGTGGGCATTACACGGTATTCAGAGCAAGTGGAGTACTTCTAGCTTTAAGTATGTGGGGGACCAAGCAGTCTGTCCGTACTCCCAAGGATTAATCATCTTGTCTTTCTCTGAATCACTCTTCATTGCTGAGCATCCTTCTTTAACAAGTCCTCGATCTCTGCCCAGGTCAGTCGTGAGCTGCAACAGAGATATCATTCTAAATGTCTGAGAACCTACTTTCCAGTCTCCAGGCATCCAAAGGGCAACGGCGCAGCGGCCGTAGGCGCTTGCCCACCGCAGTCTACAGCTCTTCTGCTAGACAACCAAGCATGCCAGCATACGCAAGCCAGCTTAGGTTCACGTAGTAGCGGTACAAACAGTCGTTGAACACTTAGCCGTTTGTGTGGTGCATTTAGTAGACCATGCAGTAACTGCCGCCTCGCCTGTTGCCGCACAGGACAACCTTCTCTGCCTGGCTGTGCAACAAAAGAAACTAGAGAGGCCAGAGCGGCGGACGCACAAAAGGATGTAACAGGTGACTGGGCGGAAGAAGGCGAGGGCAATCTACCGTTACTGTTTATTGTCGCCCCTGCTACCGCCGAGCGGAAACCTGCGCAGTGGAGTTGCCAGTTTCCATTTAAGGGGCTCTGTTCCTTGTTCTCAGGTTAAGAAAGGCTTGTAAATGGACGCAGCATCAATGCCCGCGTATGCGGTATCCAGCCAGCCCTGAAAGTGAGAGCCAACCATAAAACATGAAACATGAAGGTTTGATTGGCGGAGCTGGTGAGATAGGTGAGATAGCCATAAAGAAACTGGGGGGGGCCTTCGTCCCATGATCGGGTGTCTGACGTTTTAACAATCTCTACTTGTGTGCACGCTGCCTACTGGGCGCTAAGGAAGTGCCTAGCAATCGTGTACAGTGTTAGCGCATGCAACCGAAAAGGCACTGATTGTGCTTGAAAGCTGGCTCTCCCTGCAGCACTAGTTGCTGCACGTTGTGCTGCGACGCATGACGAGACGCATCCTCTCCCCTCCAGACCCAGGACCTTTTACTGGTGTGCCCAGGACTCCTACAGCTGGAGGGGATGCAACTACATTTTGGAAAACTCTCGTCCTAAGTCTTAGATTTCATTGTAGCGCACCACCCTCCTCTGCTAAGATCGAGAACCCTCGCCTCAATCACAGCAGGCAGCTGCACCTGCTGCAAGGCAGCCCCACATGCACGCGTATGCAGGCTACCTCTTACTGCAAGCACTTACATTGTAGATGATTGATAAAAACTAGCCTGGCCCTTGGTACTAAACCGGTTCGTGAGTAGAAGTGCACTTACCAACAACAGACAGGACGCTTGTATGCAGCATTCTAGTGCAGGGAAATCACAACTGTCCCCTGTACCAGTTCCCCAATGATGCGTTGAAAATACGAAACACGCTAAATCCTTAGGTCACTGAAAATTTAAAGCATTTCAGTGAAGGAACAGCCAAAAAAGT
This sequence comes from Eimeria acervulina, assembly GCF_000499425.1. Classification (NCBI taxonomy): domain Eukaryota; phylum Apicomplexa; class Conoidasida; order Eucoccidiorida; family Eimeriidae; genus Eimeria; species Eimeria acervulina. The sequence continues at coordinate 45,792 of NW_013549666.1, forward strand.
ACCGATGCATGCAATGTGCATGCACATGCAGAAACTCGGAGCTGTGGCCGTGGCCGCTGAGCGCCTGCGGGGTCCTGGGTAGGGGAGCCCCGCAAGTTTGTGTGCCGAATATTGGAATTTAAGGCGAATGATGATGGCGAGAGGGCTTTGAGTATTATATTTCCCTGTCGTGCGTCATAATGCAAATTTTCGTACAATCATATGCGGGGGAATCTCTCCCCGTCGAGGTGTCGGCCACCTCGACGGTGCTCGAGCTCAAGCAGCACTTGGAGGCGCGATTAGGTACGTCGTGGCGATAGTTTTCCGACTTCTTGTTTGTTATTGCATTTTTCTACTCGCATATTATATTGCATCTAAGTGGACTGACACCACGAAACGTCTCCACAACGCCCCAGCAGCTCTGCTCCAGTCCTGTGGGGGGCAATGTGCATCTACCTAAGCTGCCGAAGCAAAACGTACAACTCGTGTGATTTATGTTCCGTTTTTGAATTTTCTGCAAAAGAAAAGTGAATCTACCTTTTTGCTTCGGCAACGGACTCCCCAGTTCCCATACGAGCACTTGCGGGATTCCTGGACTCTCCCCATTGTGGGATTAACGAACGTCGTAGTTACTGGCTTCAGACGATCCTTCGTGTGGAAGTGGTGCTTGGATTCTTCCAAGAAATGGTGCCCTAGCGCGCGTGTACCCTTCGGATCACCGCGTATGTGCTGTTTGAGAGTCGGTACGATGAGCTAAGGGGCATGTGTGGTTTTGTTGGTGCCGCAGGTGTTGCTGCATCGGTGCAGCGCCTTTTCTTCGGAGTCTCTGCTATTGATGATGCCGTGACTTTGGGAGAGGCGGGTGTCGAAGAGGTAGGCAAGACAGCTTGTTTCTTACGTCTATTCAGATTTATTTCGCGCATTTCGTTCCGTTCCGATTTGTGCGTGGCGTGCATCATATACGTGCTTGCCACTTCAGGCGCAGTCGCTGTGCCGCAGTTGATGAAGATCCTTAGTTGACGTGGTGCATTCTTGGCAGTGTCTTTTGAATGATGACATCTCAGATAGGGACATCTGACAATGAGGAAACATCTTTTATTCGCTAGTTTGTCTGAAAAAAAGACACTGCCTTGATATGGGCATTTTTCGTTCGTTATTAGTCGAGTGGCGTATGTGAATAAGGTGTCTGTTCCGTTACTTTGTGAATAGTGAGCGTCGAGGGCGGCCTCTGCAATGCCCTTCAATGATGACATATCAGATAGGGACATCTGACCATGAGGAGATGTTTTTTTTCGCTAGTTTGTCTGAAGAAAAGGGAAGTTGTTGAGGCCGCCAATGTTTAATTGTTCGTGAAGTGCTGTGATTAGTGTGTAGCTTTGTAGCCGGCTCGTGCGCCGGATTTGATATATGTCACTGCTTCGTTGTGTCCTTACCCCGCATATATATATATATATATTTATATACTTCTATACATCATGATATATAGCTTTAGATGGTTCAGTTAAGTGCATTTGGGCGGACCTGAGGAGAGTGGGTGTTCTTTTTGTGGGGTATTTTATTTGATGAATAGGAGTCGACTCTCTTCCAAAGCCTGGAGCTGCTTGGTGCTGGCAAGAAGCGCAAGAGAAAGACCTACACCAAACCTAAGAAACAAAAGCACAAGAACAAGAAGGTGAAACTTGCGGTGCTGAAGTTCTACAAAGTCGATGACAACAACAACGTGACCCGGCTGCGCAAGGAATGCCCATCCAAGACCTGCGGCAGCGGCGTCTTCATGGCCCAGCACGAAAACCGCAACTACTGCGGCCGCTGCGGCATTACGTACATTCTGCAGGGAGGGGGTGACCACTAAATTTACAAATACAGTGCACGCTGTTAGTACACCCGAGTGCGACGGCTTCCCGAGGTGGCTGGGAAGCGTCTTCCCATAACCATTTTTTATGGGTTTCGGAGCCTGCCCTGCAAATTTAACACCACCTTATTTAACTTTTACTGAATAATACCCCGCGCATTCACCGTCTCTCAGTCCGTCCCCTTGATTTTTCACAGGCACAAGGCAGAACTCCGTTTGTGGGGTCGCCGTTGAGTTGAGGTTGCGAATGGCCCTTACCACGTTGTCAGAGTAGACTAGATGTTAGCACCCTCGTGCACGATATAAAGGGTCGCAGAGCTGGTCTTCGCTTCATTCGAGACTTTAGTGGGAGCACATAACAGTTATCACGCTTCTAGCCGCCTACAGTCGATGGGCGGCAAGGCCGTTACTTGGGACAGCCGGCAGGCAGTAATTGTTTTAATGAGTTTAAACGTGCAACTAGAACACTAATTTAAAGCGAACATCGGAGTCGATGAGGAATGCAAGTAGTGCGACCTCGGCAGGGACCTGTCCCAATAGGGGGCCCATGGAGGACCGTTAAGTCGGCTGCCGTACCCTACGGTGGTTATCTGCACCCCACTCTTCCTGAGGTTAGATATATTTCTATATATAAATAGACAAAATGATGAAGCCCAGCTTTTCATTGTGGGGTCTAGTTACAACTTCCCGCCTCTCACCGGCGCTGCGGCCATCGATGCATACTCGATGGGCGGAGTGGAGGTCTTGTTGTTCGTTTTCTTTTCCAAGAGCATATTTATTGCTAAGTAATGAGTGCAGCTTTGCCGGCATATCCTCTTCAAGCTCACAGCAGATGAGATGCATCACAGCAGGAGTAAGGACCGGCAGGGCCGAAGATAGCGCAGCAGATACAGGTAGCAAAAGGACTCCCCCAAATGCCAAGACACTTGTGAAACAACTTAGGGAGCGCACATCTGTCAGTATGGGCCTGTGTAAACGGGCGCTGGAGGAGTCGAATTGGGTGAGTTTTTTCTCATTTTTTCCTTTCTCCAGCTGCACATCTACTCGTACATGTGACTGGATGTTGACGCCCGGGTCCGTTTCAATCTGGATTTTCGTAATTGTTACACTTTACAAGTGGCTGTTTGCTTCCCCGTGATGCAGGATGAGGAAGAAGCTGTGGTATATCTAAGGAAGAGTGGCATCGCCCGTGCAGCCAAAGCTGCCAGTCGCGAAGCTCGTGAAGGCGTCATTGCTGTCTGTAGCTCAGCTGACGGAACTCAATATTCTGCAGTTGTATTGAACTGCGAAACAGATTTCGTGCAAAAAAACCCGAAGTTTGTTGCTTTTGCTGGCGCCCTTGCCGAGCATTGCTGTTCAACTTTGCGGTCTACTGCCACCACCACATCAGAGGCCTCTCAGAGTGACCTCGTTACGCATGTGAAGAACTCAATACCTTCAAAGAGACTTTCAATGTGCGTTCAAATGGACTCCACTACAGCTTCAGCGAGTTCCGTCAGTGAATTGCTTGCGGATTTGACGACGCAATTCGGGGAGAAGGTCGAAGTTTCCGCGGTGGAGTGCATTGAAAGCGGCGCATCGTCCTGTGTTGGTGTGTACGTACACAACGAAGTCACGCCAGGCTCAGGTGTTGGAAGTGCAGCTGCTTTAGTGGAGCTTCGTTGGGCTCAACCTGATACGTCCGCAACACACGCGACAGCCCTGCGTGAGCGGCTGTCTAAATTTGCAAGGCTTATGGCCATGCAGGTTCTTGCGACGCGTCCAAAGTTCGTTGACCTGGACTCCATGCCAAGTTCCGTTATAGAGGAAGAGCGCTCAATTGCCGAAGAGGCAACTGCAGCAGCAGCTGCTGCTGCAGCAGCAGGAACCAAGAGCGCCACAGGACCAAAGGATCCGTCTCCCCCAGGAACCAAGGAAACAGCCTTCTCAAAAATTGCTGCGCAACGAATGCAGAGGTGGCTGGAGGAGCAGTGCCTTCTTTTTCAGGAGTTTCTGATGATGAAGCAACTGCAAACCGACGTTATACCGCACGCGCAGCCAGAGGCAGCAACGAACAGCGGCGGCAACAGCAGCAATGGAGAAAAAAGCAGTCAACCACAGAGGCCGATCACTGTTGCAGGAGCCCTGCAGCTTGTAGAACAAAGCCTGGGCTGCAGGCTGACGGTATCTCGCATGCGTCTGATTACTGTTGGGAGTCAGTGACAGGAATAGAGACGTAGCAAGAAACGGATAGAGACCAAGAAGCTCTGTTGTATTTGACTTTTTTTCTTTCCGCCAGTCTCTTGTTTTTTCATCTTTCTGTAGCTTTTCGTGGCAGCAGTCTCCTGTCTAAGTGAATAGTGGTGGCCAAGTGAGAGTAATACAATTGTTTACAATTTTACTGCACACCTCAATACGAGCTTTGGGGCTCCTGCATCTGGGGTTGCCTCACTGCAGCAGCAGTTCCAGCAGGTTGTGTTGCAGCTCATGGTGGGCCGGCTCCCCTTCCTACCATCCCCAGCCACTCGAACCGCTGCGCTGAGGAGGCCTGAAGGCCGAAAGCTGCTTTTAGGAACTCTTGCACTAAGTCTTTTGACTCTAATTTCATTGCGGCTCACCACGGTCCTTGGCGAAGATCGAGGCTTCTCGTCACAGCCTGTGTTAAGGGTGCTAGGGGAAGGCAAAACATTTGGAGAGACAAACGATACAGTTAACTAGAGGCACAAAACGGAGTGCTCGATTCAGGAACTTGGATGCAGAGTAGGTGAAAAGACTGGCAGGGGGCAGCAATACCTTTGCCGAAAGTCGCTTGATGCATTAATAAATAACAGCAACCAATATAGAATGAGGGAGCAGACGAAGTTTGTGGTTTGACTGTCAAGGGCTTACAGAAAGTTGGCGGGCTTTACGCCCGTTGTAGCGTGTAACTTGGATGAACGGAAACTGCATCTTCCCATCCATCCAAAGAGTTGTTCGACGGTATATTAGGAGGCATTGGATCGCCACCACTGTCCATTCAAAAGCAGTAGGATGCTTTCAGTAATGCTTCCAGGAACTGCAAATTACGCTATGCTATGTTATGCAGAGGGTGGACAGTGTTTTGCAGTATGACAAGGAACGATGAAGATAGTGGACAGTGTACGTGGTGATACTTGGGGCCAAAATGTAACATATGACGCTGGACACTACCTTGAGCTAGCGAGATGCTGTATAGTTTGGTGCACAACATGCAGCCTGAGGTACACGAAAACGGACTATTCGTAGCGTGAATGTATAGACATGAATCGACGACGGTTTCCAAGGTAGGCGGGGTCATTACATGTATGCATGTATTCATATATATATATATATATATTATACTCATGTATAATGCATATATTTTCGGGTTTTTCGTTCGCACAGAATGGCTCAGTTTGAGTTTCAGCGAGTAAGTCTGGGAGGCACGTCTTTTGGAACCGGGAAAAGAACATAGGTACAGAGGTACGGCGAAACCACGAACAACTCCCTGACAAATATTGGTTCAGGCTTCTGCACGCTGCTAGTTTTCTGCATCTATAACTGGCGTCGGCCGCGACAAACCTACTGCATGAGGTTTTAGAATCTGAAAAGCTTGTACGTTTCTGTCTGCTGCTTCGACCGTCGGCGGTAACGTCTTTTGTCTATCAGCGGCTTAAGAGGATACAAAGTCTAGGGTTTATATTTTAAAAAGGAATCAGGGAAGGATGGAGCGGATTGGTTGTCTAGCTCCAGTGGAACGAAGAGCTCATGCTCGGTCGAGGCGCAAGAACCCCCGGCAAACCGGGACAAGACTTCATCCGCATCAGTTTCAAGCAAGGGAGTCGTATCATCTCCAAAGTAGTTGTAGAAACTCCGTGGCTTTCGAATGGCTGCTGAGGGATATGCGCTATTAAGCCGGGGTGTGAGAGCAGCGCCAGAGCCCGATCCAATCGCATCCGCAGCCCCTGAAGCCTCCTCTTGGCGGAAATCTATCAGCTGCTGTTCGACTTCATCTGCCAGCTTGTTAACGCTGTCATACTCGTCGTGTCCTCCCATCTGCAGCTGCGTCAGCGGCAGCTCCGGCGTAGCCTGCTGCAAAACAGCAAGCGGTCGGCGTTACAGCGATGCATAAACACAGTGCAAGCACTGTACTTACTGGTAAGCAACAATGAAGGAAAACACAATGAGGCAGTACTGCAAGGAGGCGGAGAAACCCAAACTGTGCCACTAGCGCGGAAGAAGAAAGCGCAGTTCAGCAGACAGCCGATGCATGCAGCATGTCTCTGTCCAAGTACGTCCATATAAGTTTACATGCATGCATGCTTACGTTCGTCGGGTCTTCGTCTGTTGCATGCGGGACAGCAGAATTGGTTTTGTGGGGGGACTTCCGCTGGGCAATCCGCTGCTGCTGCTGCCGTTGCCACTCCGCCAGCGAAGGCGCCCGTTGCTGCGGGCGCAGCTGAAGTCTGAGGTAACTATGCATCCGGATCAGTTGCATCAACGGGGAGATAACAGGGGGCACATGCGCCGCAGCAGAGTCTGCAAGGTCTTCCGCCGATAGCTTGCTGCCTTCATGAGCGGCTTGCTGCTGCATCTCCTCTCCAGCAACAGCAGTACCAACAGCAGAACCAGCGGCTTGCTTGGCTATGGTGCGGAGAATTTTTTGACGTAGTGGGAGAAAACTGTGCAAAAGACTCTTTGCCTCCTCTGTGACGTCTGATGCAGCAATGCGTTTGGCTATGGCCTCCTGAGACTCGGCTGCGTTCTTCGTTGTAAAGCATTTGAACGCCTTCAGCACACAGCACGCAACACGCACGACAGTTGATACAATAACCGCATCGTCGCTGCCCTTGTAGTGCTGTGCTGCAATGAGGCATCTTGCCTTGCTGGATTCGAGAACGCACACTAGGCAAATCAATTAACCAGGCAAACAGAAAAACATGCAAGCTTGAAGCCGTCTGGCATCACAACCGCATTGGACACGTCAGTAGCCTTGCGCCTCCATGCAAGCCGTCCACCATCGCTTTTTGCTGCATTTGATCTTGAAGATATGTAGGAAGTGCGACGAATAGATTTACAAGCAAGACCATGAAGCTGAATTAATGGTAAAAGAAGGGACGGAAGCCCTAACACGGGGAGATATAAAAAGACTGAACGCAAATAAGGAAGGGATGAGCAAGAAAAAGAACGAAAAACCAGCAATGCTCACCTTGCAGAAGTCCTCAGGCCGCACTATTCGCAGCGTCCAACGCAGTGCATTGAGGTAGCGCCGCACAAAAGAAGGCTGGAGCCGTTGGCGGCCTTCAGGCGTAGACAGCCAATCTGAAAGCAACGACCAAATGCCCAACTAGCAAACGAACACGTAGGGAAACAACAAACAAATGACGAACAGACAGACAGACATATGGCAAACAAACAGACGAGTGAAAAACAAACAAACAAACATATAGCGAACAAAAGAAGGCATGAGCGACAAACTAGCGCACAAAACTAGAAAAGCAAACAAACAAACAAACCACAAATTAACACCTAAATCGCGAACTAAAAGACCAGCAAAAGGAAAACCAGCCAACAGGCAAACGACAACCAAACAGACAGACAACCGATAAAAAGCAACGAGGAAACGTATGCCAAACAAACAGAAAACGAGAAACAAGCGAAGAAGCCAATGACAAGCAAACATACAACAAATGGCGCACGCGCACGCAAAAAAGACAAACTCAGGAAAACTATAAGCGATCAAACGAACAAACGATAAACTAGCAAACAAAAGAAGAACCAACAAACAGCAAGCAAGTAAATGACTAATAGGCACACAACTGAAAATAAACATACGGACAGGCAAAAAACAAACAAGCAAATGAACGAACGACAATCTGGCAAACAACCCAGTGACACACTGGCAAGCAAGAAAATAGCAAGCATGCAAACAAATAAGTAAAGAACTAACCAGTTAGAAAAACATCAACGAGTTAACGTACAAGTGGCAAATTTGCGAAAAGCAAGTGAGAAACTAACAAACAGAAAAACAAACGAAGGATAAACCAGCAAGCAAGCGCGTGAACAGAGGAGAAGCAAACAGACTAACTAACTAACGCATTACAAACAAAGAACCAGAGAAACAAACAAACAAACGGCGAACTAGCCCTCGAATGACGAACAACAAGGAAACAGGCAAACAAGGAAACAAACGAACAAATGAATGACAATATCAAGCAACCAAACCAATGGCAAGCTCGCCAAAGGCGGAAATAAACAAAGAGAAGACAATTTTACAACCAAACGAGATAAAAACTGACGAGCGAACAAACGACAAGTAAAAAAGGCAAGTAAATGTCCGTCTAACCAACCAACAAGTGGCAAACTGGCCAGCGAACACGCCAACAAACAACAAACAAACAAGCAAACGCATGAGAGGGTAGCAAACAGGCAGACAAACGGCAAGTGAACAAACAAACAACGAAAACAGGAAACAAACGAGCAGTTTGATGGAAAAAGAACACCGCAAGTCTAAATGCACTCATCAGCTCCCTATACAGCGGAATCACGAAGATGCAAAAACGAAAGAATACAGCGGCATGGACTTTCAGCCAGCGAAAATACGAAGAAAGAAGCAGCGTATTTGCCAAAGCATGTGTGCATGCATGCGTGCATGCACGCGTAAAAAGGCCACTGACTAGTAAGGTCTTCGAAGGGTTCGCCTCGTATATCAAGTACATCTTGACGCCTTTCTCCTTGAGATGTCCTTTTTTCTTCTTCTGCTCTCACTTTAAGAAGTTGGCGGTAGAAATAAGGCCCCAATACCTGGCACAGTCGAACCTCTCGATACACCCAATCGCCTCTCCCCCACCACAGAGGCTTCACAGGGATGCGCTGCAGCACCTGCTGCAGCTCCTGCAGCTTCCGCGGCTGCTGCGGGCTGCCTCGGCCGCTATCTCTGTTGCCACCACTGCTAGCCCCGCTGCTGCTACTGCTGCTACTGCTGTTTCTGCTGCTGTTGCGACCAATAGCAGGGTGAGGACCGGCGTGGCTCTGCTGCTGCTTCTGCTGCATCCGACGGTCTTTGGGTGCCCCATCAGCCTCTGCTCCCGTCTCCTCTTCCTCCTCCTGCTGGTCCTGCTGCTTCTCCCGTTCGCGGAGGGCTCGTTCCCTGGCGAGTTCCTCGTGGTGTCTTTGGATGTGCTGCAGCAGCTGCTGGTGCTCCTCCTGCTGCTGCACAAGCTGCCGCTGCTCGAAGAGCTTGAGGAAAGGCGCGAGGGGCCCCGCAGGCATATCGTGCAGCAACAGATGAGCCGTTTCTAGGGGAATAGCAGGGAAGATGGATGTCCAGATAAGTGAGGGTTTGCTGCTAAACCCTAAATCTTCATCGCCGCCCCCAGCCGCAGCCCCAGAATGCCCAATGGCCCTCCTCCGCCTCTCCTCGCACCCCTCAAAGACAGAAAAGTATACGCGCAGGTGGCCCCCAACTACCCAGTCTGAAGCAAACAAAAACGCGCAAAACGCTACAGCCTGTAGCAGAGACGTGGCACGGCCGCCCTAAACCCCGAAAGCAGCAGCCAAATCAGCAAACACGACCAGCAGCAGCAGGACCAGCAGCAGCAGCAGCAAGAACGGTGGCAATAGCAACAGCCTTCGGGGAAACGATAGATCCGCCTGCAGCAGCAGCGGCTGCTGCATGTGTAGCAGCGACAGCATTAGCAGCAGCAACGGCAACTGCACCTGTAGGCTGTGTGCACGGAGAATCTTCTTACCCTTTCGAATTCGCTTATACGTGAGGAGTTCTTTAAGGGGTAGCAGCACCCAAGCCCCGATGGCGTCCCGTTGGGGGACATGCGAGTAGCTGTAGAGCTGCTGATGATATGCATACAGCTGGGGGTGCTGCAACAGCAGCCGCTCAAGTGCCACTAGCTGCTGCGCAACCGCATTCGGGTTCATCTTCCGCAGCAGCATTTCCTGCTGCACCAGCAATTCTTCTTGAAGGATTCTATCTCGGGATGTTTGCTGCTGTAGCCTGAGGGCCCTCTCAGCTTGCTGGAATGCAAAGACGTCCCCAAGGCAGGGACTGTCTCTTGGGGGCGTTGCGGTGCTGCAATGGAAGCTTTCCGTTGCATGCGTCTCTTTGAAGGATTTGCTCTTCCTCGAGGTGTCTGCAGATGATCTCAAGGGTTCTGCTGGGGCCTTGGGGGACCCCGGGAGCCCCTCCGGGGGCCCTACCCCGCTGAGCGCATCATGCCACTCCTCGTCTGCTGCAACAACCTCAAGAACGGCAGCTTCTTTACTGGGAACGATCCCCACAAGACGGCACCGAAGGGCTCGCAAGCTTGGAGGGGCCTTTACCTCAGAGGTAGCACCCGGAGACCGCCGAGAGAGGGGCCCCCCAGAAAATGAACCTCCCACAGGGGTCCCCATAGGGCCCCCAAGACCTCGGGGCATGGCAGGCACCACCCATGTTGCACTGGGAGGAGACAGGAAGTGAACCCAAGAAGACACGTCCTGCTGCAACCTGGTTGCGAATAAACAGCAAACGAAACAAGGAAGAAGCGTAAGAACAGCATAGACGAGCTGCAGAGTTCCTGTATGTATGTGTATTCACATATATACATACACATATATATAAGCTGCTTATATTCTATATATTTTTACGTGCAAACGGGTTTTGGGGCTGAGGTTGAAAGCTGCTGTGTACTGTGCGGGCGACTTCTATTGCTACAGGGCCTCTGTAGCACTATTCAAGGTCTGTCTATCTGGGTGTACAGACAGCTCGACAGCAATCAGTAGGCATTGTGTGTCTGGCAACAAGTGTCTCATCTGAGTCTTTCGATGTGCGCCTCTGTCCTTGTTTGTCCCCCTTCTAGAGTGTCTCCCTGTCAGAGTGTCTCCTTATTAAACCGTCTCTGTTAGTGTCTCCTTCGCCCGAGATCCTCTTTATTAAGGTGTCTCCTACATTGAAATGTCTCTCTATCGCACTGTCCTTTCATTGGACTGTCCTCTTCAAAGTGTCTCTCTGTCACGGAGTTCCCCTATTAAGCTTCTAGTGCCTCTCTACTGTGGTGTCTCTCCAATAAGGTGTCTCCTTTGAGGTGTATCCTGAGCTTACAGACGATCCATGAGTTCGTCTTCCGTCATCAGGGGCCTCTCCTTTTGCAACGACTGGGCAAAGAACGAACAGAGGGGACTGACGCCTGAGGAGACACCTGCGGAGACACCTGAGGAGACACCTGAGGGGACACCTGAGGGGACACCTGAGGAGACGCCTGAGGAGACAGGCGCATTTAATATCGGTTGAACGACGAGCTCAAACGGACTGGGGTCCCCCCTCTTTAGGGCCCTGCCGAAGCCCTGCTCCTGTTGCCTCTGCTGCTGCTGCTGCTGCACGCCTAAGACTACAACGCTGAGGGGATCTCCTGGCTGCAAGCTGTTCCAGAGGGCCTCGGAGTCTCCTTTAGGGGGTTGGGATCCCCCCACCATTTTGTCTGGGGGCCCCTCTGATGCCCTTAGGCCCGTACCCCCCCGCGTGTCTCCTCCTATAAACAGCTGCCGAGCAACGGAAACCCTCGCGGGGAGGAGGTGCTGCGCTGCAGCCGGCAGCAGCAGCTGCAGCAGCAAGGAGCTGCTGCTCTTAGCGATAACCCGACCTTCAGCCACAACACAACGCCCTAGCTGCACACCACAAACCCTAAGCCCTAAGCTCTAAACCCTAAACCATCGAAGCCGATGCTCAAGCATACTGAAGCATACCCCAAACAATGCCCTCCCTAAACTGCCTCGTCCTTCCCTTCTAGCCTCGAGTAGAGCTCAGCAGCAGCAGCACCAGCAGGGATGAGCCAGGGGGAGCCCTTCAAGCCAAGGGTTGCATGCAAGAGACACCTGGATTGTTGAACAGGCGCTTGAGGTGTACGTGCACCTCCATACCCACCTTCTAAGGGATGTCTTGTGTCCCGCAGCCAAAAGACAAGATCTAGAATGTCGTCAGAAAGGCCTCCGCTCGCGGCCGAGCCTTGGTGGTGCTGCTGCTGTTGTTGTTGCTGCTGTTGCTGTTGCTGCTGCTGTCGCTGCTGCTGATAGGGATGCGGTTTGAGCTGAGGGGGCTGTTGCGGCTGCTGCCGTTGCTGCTGCTGCTGCGGAGGCGGCGGCATCGGATGCTGCTGGGCTGGTTGGTGCCGCTGTGACAGCCCTCTCTGCTGGTGCTGTTGCTGCTGTTGCTGCTGCTGCCGCGGATCGAGCTGCTGCTGTTTGGTTCTTGGTCCCCTTCTAGCAGCCGCAAGTTGCTGTGGCTGCTGCTGTCTCTGCTGCCTCGTTTGCTGCTGCTGCGGCTGCTGTTGCTGTTGTTGCTGCTGCTGATCCCCGAGGTTCATGCTTCTGCGCTGCTGCTGCATCTTCTTTGGAGCTCTGGACAGATTAGCAGAGGGAGCAGCCTGCGCATGACACCCAGCGCCAAGCCCTAAACCCTAAACCCTAAACCGTAATTCCTAAACCATGGTCAGTAAGCGCTAGACCGAAGGAAAACGGGAACACTTTCTTGCTGAGAGAGACCGCTTGTCTCCCTGCAGTGTGGTTTGGGGCTGCATGCACTGAAACGCACAAGAGGAAGCTGCCCTGCTGCTTTCGAGGAGTGTAAAGATAAGGCCTCTTTTTGGGGGGCCTCTCTCGGGTGTGCAGGTAGGGGCTCCCTTGGGGGGGCGTCTCTGGGGGGTGTTGGCAGGGGTCCCCCTGAGGGGACCCCTCCTGTATGCACAGGCGGGGGCCCCCTAACTCCTCGACTCCTCGCTGCTGGAGGCCTTGGAGGAGGCCCCTTCTTTCCTTCTTGCGGCTGCTGCTCTAGTCCGCTGGCTGGGCTGACAGGCAGAGCAGCGCATGCAGCCCCATCTTTGGCGCATGCAGGTCCCTCCACGCCTGACTGAGAAGGCCTTCGTTCACCCCCAGGCCCAGCCGCAGCAGCAGCAGCTGAAGCAGCAGCAGCGGCAGCAGCATATTGGCTAGGGAGAGTCCGCGCTGGAGTACGTACACCTGGGGGAGCCTGGGGGCCCCTAACGTTAGTTTCTCTGCATGCATAATGGCCCTTACAGACACCCAAACAATTGCGAGTTGCATCGGCTGGGAGGAAATGTCTTAAAGAGGCCCCATGGAGAGATGAAGGAGACAGGGAAGAGCAGCCGGAGACACAAAAACCGGGACAGGGGGCCTGAAGGGCTGTACATCCCACAGGCCTTATCAGAAGCAGCAGCGCCAGCAACACAAGCTGCAGCAAGAGCACCAAGAAGTGCAAACTCCACCCGTGCTGCAGCTGCCGCTGCTGCTGCTGCTGCTGCTCCTGCAGCAAGGGCTCCTTCGGTCTACGTTGCATCATTTCTGCTGCATGCAGCGGCTGGCATGGGGCCCCCAGGGGCCCCCGTTTAGCCGCGAGGGACAACTTGTCGTTTGGGGCTGCATGCAGATTAGTTCATTTGCCTGCAGGCCAACGGTGCTGGAGCACCGAGAAGGCAGGGCGGCAAGGCAGCCCAGGGCCCTTGTAACCGTCTGCAGCTGCCAGTCTCGGGTGTATGTACACCTCAACGACAGCTCCGCTGAGAGGCCCTGCAGACTGCTGTCTACCAGGAGATACGGTTGAGGGGGCCCTCGAGGCCCCACATGCTGGAGGGAGTTCAAGAGAGATCTTCAACGTAGCCCCGAAGGAAATCAGATAAATGGAGGTCTATTAAATAATACTTAGTTTTTTCAAATACATAAAAAGGGTATGAAGGGGGAGAGAGGAGCCGAGCTGCTGCTGGGTCCTTGTGGGGGCCCCTTGCTCGTGGGGGGCCCTCTGTAAACGCAGGTGCCATTGGGTAGCAGCTGCTAACACAAGCAAGCGGCGAAGTTGTTAAGAGCATTAAACAAAGAATATTAATCTAAATAAATTAAATATTTTTAGTTATAAATAGCGAGGATGTTTGGTGAGGAAGCCTGCGATACTTGGCAAGGTTGCAGCGTCGGCTGCGGTACCCCTGCAGCCGACTGGCTGTTGAGTTAGTATATTTCCCTCTATAAGATCCTTTATGTTTATCAATGCCAATAAAAGAATCCATGAATAACTCTTTTGACTTAATTCTGTCAATATACTCCCTGACAATTCAAATAATACTCCGCACACCGACCCACGAGTGCTCACTGCCGACAGCAGAAGACAAAACTCAGCTCGAGCCCTGACACGCCTACTAAAGAAATCCCAACAATTGCAACAAAAATTCAGAAGCACAATTCTAAACTTAAAACTATAGAGCACTATATCCCGCGGCTAGTGCCTGTTTCTCTACGACGGTGTGTGTGTGTGTGTGTGTGCGTGTGCGTGTGTGTTTGCTGTGCACTTACACCTCAAGAATGACGGAAAACCCAAGTGCCTCACCTATCTCGCTACCACCCACTGGTTGTGCGTGGAAGCGGCAGTCTGCTGCGTCGCAGGAGGAAGGCTCTGCGGCTCCCAACAGTCTTCTGGAGCGGTGGCTGCAGCGTCAGGCAGCCGCATGCGGAAGCAAACCACAGCCAACACAGCACAAACACAAACAAAGCATACGCCAAAAATTCCTTCAGCTGAAGGAAGCAATATTCTCCGCCGAACCAGGCGTAAAGGACCTGCTTGCCCCTGCAGCAATACTAACGGGAGAGGCAACACCAACACCGGCAGCAGCAGCAGCGAAGGACTCCGCAGGCCTGCCGTCAACAGACCCTCAACAAGGCAGAACACCAACAGGTGCAGCAGCAAGAACACCAGCAGCAGGCGTAGATGCTACTGCTGCTGCTGCTTCAAGCTTCAGCGTCGAGAAGAAGTTGGAGATGTTTAAAGCTGCAGTCCTCCTGAGAAGGAAACGACAGGAGTTCGAAAGGAGACGCAGGCAGAGTCTCATGGCACTCATACGACGCGCGCAGCAACAGCAACAACAGCAGCAGCAACAGCAGCAGCAACAGCAGCACGAGGTGGTGGGTGCTTCAGTTAGTGGTAACGAGGGGACCTTAGGGTCCCGGGGAAGCGCCCCGCTGCAGCAGCAAGCAGAGCAGCACAAGAAGCACGAACCGGCAGCTTCCTCGAGGCCCCTTCGCACCAAATCGTACCGGTGGAAGTGGGGTAGGGATACAGCGGCACCAGCACCAAAAGCAGCAGCGTCAGCAGAAGCAGCAGCAGCAGGCGGCGGTGCTGCTGCTGCAGATGCCGCACGTGGGTCTCGTGTGCGGCGGAGTATCTGTCGGCGCGTGTCTTTTGTGGGGCGCCGAGGCAGCAACACCAGCAGCAGCAACAGCAGCAGCAGCAGCAGGAGGAGTTCGGGCATAGGTTTTGTCAAGCGTAGGAGTTTGTTGAGTTACGCTGCATCGCTGCAACGGCAG
The DNA here is from genome assembly GCF_000499425.1 of Eimeria acervulina. NCBI lineage: Eukaryota > Apicomplexa > Conoidasida > Eucoccidiorida > Eimeriidae > Eimeria > Eimeria acervulina. The sequence goes on from NW_013549666.1 coordinate 60,955, forward strand.
CAGCTGCTGGGGCCGCAGCGGCTGCGGCTGCTGCGAAGACAACTGGAGGTTGTGGAGTTGTTGGGGGAAGGAGCGAGTGGGTCTGTATGGAGAGTGAGACAAAAGGGTAGCAATAAGATGTTTGCTTTGAAGGTAATAGCGAAGGAAAGCCCCAAAGAAGACCTCCACGTTGCATGCGCTCGGCGGTACGCGGAGCGCCACCTGCTGATGCACGGCGAGGTGTCTAGGCACCTGGTGAGGCTGCATGCGGCCTTCCAAGACGAGAAGCGTTTGTTCTTGCTGCAGGAGTATGTGGAGGGGCAGACGCTTCGGGCCCTGCTGCAGCAGAAGGGCTCCCTAGAGGAAACAGAAGCGCGGTTTTTCGCTGCTCAGCTGGCGGAGGCTGTGCATGCAGTACACCTTCTTGGCTTTCTACACCGAGACATAAAACCTGAAAATATTATTGTTGATAAGACAAACCAACTGCGCCTTATGGACATGGGGCTGGCAGCAGCGCCACCCCCTTCGCATGCGCAGCAACGGCGGCGTTCATCTCAACACACAGCAACAGCTACGCTAGGGGGGTCCCCCACAGCAACGCAGCAACACCCGGAGGGGGCCCTCAGCCCTGAAGCCTCTTGCGAGACACTGCGAGGGGCCCTACAGGGGGCCCCCGGCAGCAGCAGCCGCTGCTGCCTTCACGTGCACGCTGTAAACACACCGGAGTGGGGTAAGGGGACCTCATGCTGCATCTTTGGGGGCCCCCGAAGCTCTCCAGGTGACGCAAGCACATCATGCAGCTCAGAGGGGCCCCCCTCGTTTGCTAGCTGGCGCCTTCAGCAACTCCTACACACAGATGAGGGATCTGCTGTCGGTACCCTCCACTATATGGCCCCAGAGGTCGCTCTAGGGGGGCCTCTAAGACACCCTAAATGCACAAACCAACAAAAAGACCCGGAGGAAACCCAACCAGCTATCCAACGTCCGCAGCAAGGGGGCCCCCAAAGGAGCCCCCTGCAGCCACAACGAAGGCCCCAAGAGGATGCTCAAGAAGAGGAAACACAGGTGCCCCCGAAGTGGCCCCCACCGAGGCTCCCAGAGGGGCCCCCAGAGGGCACCCCAAAAAGGCCCTCAGAGGGGCCCTCAGAGGGGCCCCCAGAGGAACCCTCAGGAAGGCCCCCAGAGTCCCAGAAAGACCCTTTTAAGGGGCCCCAGGAGGAGCCTCCTGAGGGGCCCGAGGGGGAGATTCCTGGTGAGGGGCCCCAGAAGGAGCCTCGTGAGGGGCCCCAGGAGGAGTCTCGAGAGAATCTCCCCGGAGGGCCCACCGAAATGCCCATCAAGGGGCCCCTCTGGGGCACCCACGAAGAATGTATGGAGGCTACTGAGCAGGATTCGCTTGAGGGGTTAATGAAGGCTGACTGGTGGAGTTTCGGCGCTGTGGTGTATGAATGCCTCTTTGGGTTTCCTCCATTAGGGCGTTTCTCGTTAAAGGCAAAAGGCCATTGGGCTCGCGATAATGAAGGCATGCAGCAGAGTAACAACCGGAAAGAATGCCAATCAGCCAACGCAGCAGCAGCAACATACGCAGCAGCAGACGCAGACGCAAACGCCGCAAAAGCAGCAGCAGACCAAGCAGCAACAGCAGCAGACGCAGACGCAGCAACAACAACAATAGATGCAGAGGCGGACACAGCAGCAGCAACAGCAGACGTAGCAGCAGCAACCGCTGCAGCAGCAAATGCTGCAGCAGCAAGTGCTGCAGCAGGGGAGGTGGTGAATAACCCGGAGTTAGTGTTGTGCATGCTGCGACAATTTGAGGACTTTATCGTCCTGCCGCCTCCGCCCTTTGTTATGACTAGCAGTGGAGCCTGTAATCAACAGAGAGACAGCAAGAGACACCAGCAGCAGCAACAGGAGCAGGAGCAGCAACAGCAGCAGCGGCAGCCAGCTGTCTCACTGGAGGCAGTAGACTTCTTACGGAATCTGCTGTGTGCACAGGAGAAGCGCTTTGAGTACAGAGATATCAGAAGACACCCCTGGATGTGCAGGGACACCTCATCAAGCAAGGACCCAGTGTCTCCTTCCTCTCCTCCGTTCCCCATTCTCAGCGGCAGCAACAGAAGCAGCAGCACAAGCAGCAACGGAAAGGGAAATACAAGCAGCAGCAGCAACACCAGCAACAGAAATAGTAGTAGGCGCAGCAACAGCAGCGACACGAGCGCCAACAGCTGCAACACGGGCGGGAATACAAACATCAGTACAAGCGGCAGCAACAGCAGCAACAGCAGCAACGGCAGCAACGGCAGCGATTGTCCTGCGGTGCAGGAATCTTCGGCACAGCAGCACAGCAAAAGTGTCTCCTCACAGGAGACGCCTGTCTCTTCTGAGGCAACTGAAAAGAATTCCTCAGCGAACGGAAGGCGGACGCGCATGCAGCTTCAAACCAGTAACACGAAAGTAAACCCAGGGCAGTCTCCTGACTCGTTAACACTTCCTGTCTTCTCGGAGTCCCCTGTCTCCTCTTCTTCTGTCTCATTTGCCCCGCGTCCATCGTCACCTGCTGCAGCATCTTGGGGTCTCCTTCCAGAGTCTCCTGCTGCTGATGCTGCTGCGGGGGTGGGAATAGGGCCGGCTTGTATAAAGGAAACAGCTGGATTTGCAGGTGTCTCTACAGCAGCAACATGGAAGACAGATTTTCGTTTTCTTGGGTTCGAGTTCAACCGCCAGCAGCGCGAGGCTGCAGCAGCGCAGCAACGTTTGCGGGAGGCCCTAGAAAAGCAGGCTTAGCCTTTTGCCTTTATTTGAAGCTGCTGAGGAGGCAAAAGCTGTATCTCTATTTCTCTATCCATCTTTTAAAACTAAGATTCTATTTATTTATAATGCAGCAACATCAACCATGTAAAGACAGAAGGATATATTCAACTCACCCAGCTAATCTCAAGCTGCGAGCAGCAAACAAAAAAAGGAGACAACGCAAAACGGGCCCCCACCTGTAAGTGGGTAGGAGGAGACACTCATTAAATCATGCATGCAATATACACGCAAAGGGACAGACAGACACATGCATACGAGGAGACAGATAGAGTATATACACTAGGAGATAGGCAGCCTAAACCTTCAGCAAAAAGTGAGGGAGGTAGAGCGAAGACAAAACCCTAAACCCTAAACCGTGGGCGGGTCTTCAGAGAAGCCTAAGAGAGTTAGGGTTTGCTATTCAAACGCCAAAACCGTCAACACCACAAAACCCTCGTAACCCTAAGTCCTACACCCTAGATAAAAGGCGGAAGTTAGAGAGCAACTGCACAGGCAAGACAAGGAGTTCCCTCCCCAAACCCTAAACCCTAAACCCTAGGCCTCGCGAAGGGAGTTGTTTACACTGGTTGCGCATTGAACAGCATCCAGTGAAGCGTAGATACACGCACGCCGAGCAACGTCTCTTGGGCACCTAATGCTTGCCAGCCCCCTAAGGGAGTGCATGTGCATGCATGTGCAAGCAGATGGCTCCTCCTATAACCAAGAGAGAGTGAATCCTCTAAACTTCTAGTACCCACTGCTCAATCTATCGAGGAAACAGAACTGTCTGGAGAGCCGACGGTAAGGGCCTCAGAGCCGCTCTGGTGTTTAAAGAGATGGGGTGTACAGACATGCCGCCCCATACTGCACATGGGGGTTTAGGGTTTGCTATGTTGCTCAATAAGAGCAGCTCTACAGGACTCCTTTCCCTCTGGGGAAAGACGGCAGCGCCCGTTAGGTTTGCAGCTTCAACAGGACAAACTGCCTTTTACTAGGTCACTTAAGCACTAAAAGAACAGCAAAAAAGAAGTAAAAGAAAACCCTAAACCTAAACCCTAACGCCCTAAATCCTAACGCTCTAAACCCTCTACTGCCTCTGGAGTCTGTGCGCCCCCCTTGCCTCTTCTAAGGCCTGCAATTTACAGCAGGATGAGGGAAGGCAACGTTTGAATTGCGTTTGTGCTGTTAGAGTCTAGGGTTAAGGGTTTAGCGTTTAGGGTTTAGGGTTTATAGACTGCCTGTCGCTCTCCTGGCTTGAGTCCCCTACGACCTGAGTGTAGCAGTGTACTGGGCGAGCGGTAACGGAGCCATTTTCTTCTACGCGAGGAAGTGTTGATATATTTTATATATAAATAACAATAAAGATATCTGGCGACAGCAGCAGCAGCAGCAGCAGCTGCTGCTGCTGCTGCTGCTGTCCCGGGCGGAGGCGGCCGCTGGTTGAGCGCTGCAGGCCCCGCTGGTTTTAGGGGTTTGTTTGTCTCTGTTGCTAAATAGCGTTGCATGCGTCTTTCGAGTTGTTTCGTAAAGTTGAGGTGTACGTACACTCGAATATAACTGCTGTTGCTGCCCGCCGCCTCCGTCTCGCGGTCCGGCGTCCCTTGTGGACGGAGGAGCGTCTTGTGTTGCAGTGTACATACACCTCAGCTGTGGCGGCATTATTTATGCTGCATATTGTTTTCTGTTTTTCTATACCCCACAACTATTGAAACTGCAACTTTGCTGCAGCTGCAGTTGCCTCGTTAAGGGGGTTCGCCGCTCCTGAGCTGTCTGCCTGCCCTCCTTCTCTGTTTCCTGTCTGGCTCTCTCTTTCTTCTCCCGTTTGTCTTTTTCCTATTCTTTCTTCTTTTCTCTTTTCTCTATAACCCCGAACTTCCGCAGCCGACGCCGCCCTCCTGCTTCCTCGTCTTCCTCTTCTCTCCGCTGCGCTTTCTTTTTACTACGGTCTCGGGGCGTTCTCGTGTTCTTATTCTTTCCCGCATCGTCTCCCTCTCCTAAACAAAACCAGTAAAACAAAACAAAGGCACCCCCCATCATGCAGCCCTCCAGAGGACTGGGGGCCACAGCCGGCGGCTACGCCCCCAACTACCCCTCCGCCCCGCCCCACAGCAACGGCTTCTCTCAGGGCTTCTACCCGAATAACGCAACTCCTGCTAAGGCTCCCTACGGCAACGCCATTGGAGGGGGCCCTCCGGGGCCCCAGGCCCCCCCTGGGGGCCCAGGGGCCCCTGCAGGGACCCCCGGGGCCCCCGCCGCGATGGCTGGCTACTACGGCCAAGACGCAGCGTCCACAGCGCAGCAATACCCACAGCAAATGCCGTTTTCACAGCCGCAACAGCCGCAGCAGCAGCAGCAGCCTATGTATCCGGGGCAAATGCATGCGCCACCGCCGCCCGTGCAGCAAGCGGCTCCTTCCTACCCGCAGCAGCCGCCGCCGCTGCCTCCGCAACAGCAACAGCAGCAGGCAGCACCGGGAGGTCGGTATATGCCAGCGCCTTCTGCTCCGTTTGCTGCTGCTCCTCAGCAGCACCAGCAGGGTCCGCCGCAGCAGCAGCAGGCTTGCTACATGCCTCCTCCTGTGCAGCAGCAAGAGCCACTTGCACCTGTGCAGCAGTCTGGGCCTGGGGGATATATGATGGGGGTATTAAGACAAGGTAGCGGGTCTTTAGGTGGTGTAGGTCCAGGGGGGGGAGCAGCGGGAGGGCGTTCTTCGTATTACCCTGCAGCAGCAGCAGCAGCAGCAGCAGCGCAGCAGCAGCAGGAAGGTGTATCTCAGCAGCAGGCGGAGGATTTGTTGCAGCTAAACGCTCCAGCAGCATTTGTACGGCCTTCTGTATGGCGTATCCCCAGCAGCAGCTCCCTCAGACACAAATGCCATTTGCCTTTAGGGGTTGTGCTGCAGCCGCTCGCTTCGTTAGGCCCTGGTGCTGCTTCTGTACCTCGTATTTCTTTCGGTTCGGGTCTAGTAATTCGTTGCAGACGGTGCAGAACATATGTTAATGCATTTGTCACCTGGGAGGCGAATGGGAGGAGGTGGGTGTGCAATATGTGTGGGGTGAGCAACGAGACACCACAGTTTTATTGCGCTCCTATAGACGCAAAAGGAAGAAGAGAAGATGCAGCAGAGAGACCGGAGCTTTCGAGAGGTTCTTTTGAAATCATTGCCCCTGGAGATTATATGATTCGCCCTCCTCAGCCTCCTGCATTTGTGTTTTTAATAGATGTCTCACACCAAGCTGTAGCAGCGGGGCTTCCTGCTGCTGCATGCAGCAGCATTGCTGCTTCTATTGCTGCAGATAGGCTCCCAGGAGACAGCAGAGCACTTGCTGCTGTCTTAACTTACGACAGCAGCGTGCATTTCTATCGCTTAGATGCTAGCCAGACTCGCCCTCAGTTGTTTGTTGTGCCTCAAGTAGAAGAGATATTCCTCCCTTTAGCAGAAAACCTCTTCGTCCCTCTTCAAGAATGCAAAGAAGCTATTCTTAATACCCTTAATGCCATACCTGATATATGGAGAGCAAACGAGTGTACTGATAACTGCTTAGTAAGCTAAGCTATACCCCTCTTCTTGTTCTCCTCTTCACTTCCATCGTCTTCTACTTGCTCCCTTGCCTGCGTACCTGTTTATTATGTATATTTAATAGTAATATATTACGCAATATGTTGTTTTTATATTGTCTCCTCTGCTGTATAGTCACTTGCTTTCTCCTGCTGTTCTTCCTCCATGCTTGCATTCCTGCATAGTTGCATATATATATATGTATATATGCATATATATTTATACATATACCTATATATTATGTATATACATATATTGTACGTGCTGGCTTGCTGCTGCTGCATTATCCCCCCCCCTGCCTGCTGGTGGTGTTGCTGCAGTTGTTGCTGCTGTACGGATTTTTTTTTAGTTGCTGCTTCTTTTCGTTACTGTCTTATGCTCTTCGTGTGCTTGCTCCTGCCTCCTTTTTGTTGTTGTTACTGTTGTTTCTATGCTCTGTGTTCTGCTACATCTGCTGCTGCTTGTTCTTGTTGCTGTGCGTGGTTTGTTGCTCTTGCTTCTGCATCTGCTGCATCTGCTGTGGCATCCGCTGCTGCATCTGCTGCTGCACCTGCTGCTGCACCTGCTGCTACTGCGATTGTGTATGTGTCTGTGCATTTGCAGGGCAGCGCCGTGCGTGCGGCTGCAATGGTAGCTAAGCATGTGGGGGGGAAGATACTGCTTTTTGCTTCTTCGCCACCGACTGTTGGGGAGGGAGTTGTAAGGAGAGAAATGAACAGAGACAAGGGAGGACAAGGCCAGGGTGAAAGAGACAACGACCTTCTCAAGCCTGCAGCAGAAACGTATCAAGTATGCTCTGTCTCTGTCGATATCTCTGTCTTCGTCTCCGTCTCTCCGTCTGTGTCGCACTGACTGTGTTTTCCTCTCTACTTGTCTCTGTCTCTGTTGTCTGTGTCTGTGTTGGCCGCTGTCTCTCTGTTTCTCTGTCTTTGTTTCTGTCTCTCTGTCTGTGTCTCCGTTTCTCTGTCTTCATCCGTGTCTCTGTCGCTTTGTCTCTGTCCCTGTCTCTTTTTCTTCTTGTCTATCTCACTCTGTCTTTGTCGTTTTGTGTTTCTTTATCTGTCTCTTTCGGTGCGTCGCTTTCTTTCTCTTCTTTCACCTCCATCAGTTGCTTCTTTTTTATGTCTTTTGATGCGTTGGTATGTGCTGCTGCGGTGTATAGACACTAGGGCAGCAGCTGACTCAGTCTCAGCTGTCTGTTGATATGTTCTTATGCCCTCCGGCATACCCAACCGCCTCCAGCGTAGACAACCCCTACTACGCTCCGTCAGGTGGGGGCCCCCAAGGTGGGGCCCCCGGGGCCCCACCTGGGGCCCCCCGCGTGCCTGCGAGCGGCGGTGGTGGGGTTGGGGGTTGTTCTTCCTTTGACTTGGCGTCTTATGCTTCCCTAGCTCAATTTACTTCAGGAGAACTGCGGTATTATCCCGGGTTCTCTCGTGAGCTATACCAAGACAAACTGCAGGCGGAGGTCGATCGCGTCCTCTCTAGGGTTACGGGGTGAGTGGCGAAACTGAGGACACAGCCCCAAGAGATAGAGGGCCGCGTGCATGCATGGGGAACAGATGCATTCATGCATGCTTTCATGCGAGATGTCCATACACCGCAAGAGCGTTGCAGGCAGCGGCATTTGTTGCAGCTTCTCTCGCAGAGGCAGGGGTGGGGGCGTTAATGTGTTGTATCTGTTTGTTGTTGTTGTTGCTTGAAGCTGCATTTTGTTGTATTTATTTGCATCATTGTTGAGCCTTTTGTGTTCTGTTTTGCATGCAGATGGGAAGCAGTGATGCGGGTGCGGGTGTCGCGGGGATGGAAAGTGTGCGAGCGTCACGGGCGTTTTTATTTGCGTGGCGCGGATCTGTTTGTGCTTCCAACTGTACATGAAGATCAGACATTTACAGTGTCTCTTGAGCCTGATGAAGCAGCAGGAGCTGCATCAGGAGACTGTCTCCTTTCTCTACAAGTTGCTCTGCTGTATACACACAGTGACGGAGAAAGAAGAATTAGAGTCCATACGGTCGCTCTCCCTCTTACACAGAACATTCAGGTGAATAAAAATTTATTAAATAATTTAATTACATAATTAATTTTAAAAACCCAATCAATCAATCGAGAGTTTAAATAATACTCCAATTAACTAGTTAGTTAGATTAGTCAGACTCACCCAGTCGTGAAGCAGAAAAGCGTGCATTTAAATTAATTGCATTAAGTTAAATTGTTATATTTAACCGATTAATTAATTGATTTGTCGCAAGTAAGTGGATAGAATAATAGTTTAGTATAGATAATTAGCGCAGTTCCATTCAGCAGTAAATGACCGGAAAAAGTAAAACACATGCGTGTGCGTATGCATACGTCTACATGCGTGCATGCATGCTTGCATGCTTTCATGCATGCATGGGCGTAGTAGAATATATAAAGGCGGACAAGAGGACAAAACAAAGACACAGAAAGATATGCACAAATGAAGAGAGACATAGTGCGACACATGCAGATAAGTTGAGACGAACACAGATCTAGGGAGATAGACATAGCGACATGAAGAGAGACAGGGAAATACAGAGAAAACTAGATAGAAATAGAAAGACAGAGACAGACAGACAGACATAGGCAGACAGCGGTAAGAAAAGGAGACAAGAGAGCGGCAGAGGTGGTGCATGCATTGGGGGCTTGTGCTCTGCATGTGTTTGGGGCTTGCAGGAGATCGCTGCAACCATAGACCCAGAAGTCACCGCGGCCTTGATGTTGCAGCACGCCCTCGACCTGGCAAGTGCATGCATACAAATGCATGCATTGGCATTTGCATTTGTATTTATGCTTGCTTTTGGGTTTGTCTTTGTTGGTGTTTGTGCTTGTTACTATTCGTGTTCGTTTATATTTGTAGCGTCAGTATGCAAGTGTTGCAGTTTGTCTCTGTATTTGCTTTCTTTTGTATTTACGTTACATTTCGATTTGTATTTGCATTTAGGTTTGTGCTGGGAGTTGTATTGGTGTTTGTATATTGGCTTTTGTACATGTATTTGTATTTTTACATGCATTTATGTTTGTATTTATCTGTATTTAGATTTATATTCATGTTAGTCATTATGCTTGTGCCGGTGTTGGTATTGATACTTGTACTAGGCTTTCTATGTGTATTTTTTTTATATTAGTATTTATATTTGAATTTATATTTGTATGTATGCTTGGCCTACCTGAAGATTTGCTTGGATGTGTTTCGTGAGGTATCTATTTATTCTTGTTTGTTTATTTGTTGCACTTCTCTTCCTCTTTCTGCAGTCATTACGAGCAAAAGTTGCTGACGGCCGCGCGTACCTCCAGAATTTGTGCGTCCAATTGATGGCGGCGCTGCAGCTGCCAGCAGGGCACTGCACTGCGCCCTACGGGCCCGTTGCTGCAGCAGCAGCAGCAGCAGCTGCTGCTGCTGCTGCAGCAACGCCCCCCGCAAACAATGCTGAACAACTCAAACGACTCGGATACCTCGTCATGGGAATCCTCAAATCCGCTGCTTTCCGCAACACCAAAGACGGTAGGGTCTAGGGTGTAGGAGGGGTTATGATTAGGGTGTGTGATTGCACTGCGCTTGTTGTTTTTTAGTTTTGTTCAGTGTTTATTGTATTTATCATTGTTGTTTGTGCATATTTTTGTTGCTAGTAATGTTACTATTATTTAACTATTAATAGTTTTATTATTATTGTGTATGCTTTTTGTCTATACTTATTGTTTGTTATTGTTGCGATTATGATGACGGCAATGAGTGCGAGAATTGTATCATAAGCCATTCTGAAGGACGTGCACAAACGCACCAATTGAATAAACAAGGAAATAAGTATAATTTTAAATACAGCCCTAAATACGAATTTAATTACAGTTGCCAGCATAGAGACAAGTGTATTCAAAACCCATACCTAAACCAGAATACAAGTACCAATGTAAACACAAATCTAAACTTAAGTGCAAGCGGCAACATGTGTATTTGTATGCATGTATGGGTGGTTGGATATATATATATATATATATATTTATATATGCATATAACATACATATATGCGTTTGTGTGCGTGTTTGTTTGCAGTGACGAGCGACATGCGGGTGTATTGTTTCCACCGTTTGTCTTGGGCGAGTTTGAGCCAAGTGGTGGTGTATTTATCTCCTCGTTTGTTCTGTTTAACCGACTGGGGAGACAGTGAAGGTTCTGTTGATCCACAGGGCTGCGTGCTGCTGCCCAGCGCGCTGCCACTCACCAGCGAAGTGATGACTCAGCAAGCCGCTTATCTGCTTGAAAACGGAGAACAAATGCTCCTCTGGATTGGAAAGTATGCGCAACAAACACAACAACCCCACCAATACAATACGCTCCAACAACAACCCCACCATTACTTTCTATCAATACGAATTGCATGCAACACTTATCAACAATCCGATATTTACATCACCTTCTGTCTATACGACTTTCAAGTCAAATAAACAACAACCCCACCAATGCATCACCATCTATACGAGGATCAACAGTGAGAAATAGACACCCAGACAACACCCACAGACTTCATGCTCGCTGATCCGTGCTGCTGTTGCTGCTGATGCTGCTGCTGCTGCTGGCGTCGCTGCTGCTTTGTGCTGCTTGTATTTTCAGGTCTGTGTCTCCGGATTGGTTGCAGTCTGTTTTTGGGGTTGCTTCATATGAATACTTGCACCCGGAGGCAGCAGCGCAGTCGCTAGGGTGTACAGACACCCCGTTGGGCCTTCGAACTTTGGCTGTCATCCGCGAGCTGCGGTTGCAGCGGTTGCAGCCCGATTACATGCAGCTGAAGATTTTGCGGCAAGGAGACAGCAGCGAGCAGCTGTGCGTTTCTCTTCTTATCTCACTCTCCTTCGCGCCTCTCTCATGGTCCCCTATTGCCCCCTTGTGTCTCCTCTTGCATTTCTCCGTCTCTGTCTGTCTCCTCTCTCCTGTCTCTCCCCTTCTCTACTCGCGTCCGCTTTTATCTCTCTCTCTCTCTCTCTCTCTCTCTCTCTCTCTCTCTCTCTCTCTCTGTCTCCGCTTCCTTGTTGTTGGTGTTGTTTGTCACCGTCTCTGTTCTCTTTCCAGGATGAGGAGCTCTCGATAGTTTTGTTTCCTGTTCAGTGTTTGTTCTCAGCAGGAGCCTCACCGGCTGTGTGTACTTGGTTGTTTCGTGTGCTGTTAGTTGTGTCCATTAGCAGGCGTTTCATTCATTCTTTGTATTTTATTATTTATTAATTGGTTTTAATTGTTATATAATGGTGGGGGTTATTTCGTTTGCTGCTCTTCTTGTTTTTTTAGGTTCTTTGCAATGCTGACAGAAGACAGAGTGTCGAGTCTCCCGCTCACGGCTTCGGAGTTTTTGCACAAAGTCGGCCAGCGGTCTCTGCCGGCTTTGAATCCTCCTTATCCCTCGCAGCAGCAGCAGCAGCAGCGAGGGTATTGAAGAGAAGCGTCTCTTTTGCTGTAGAGCAGCTTCAGCGGGCGCAGCCGTCGTATCGGCAACAAACAAAACGCGAAAAGAACAAACGATTGCTCAAAGGCAGACAAAAAACAATTCTAATAAACACACACGCACATGCATATGCACATGCGAACCTCTTGCATGCACTTGTAGGGTGTTTTCAGGTTGGAGACAGAAATAACTTATTAGAGACACATCGTCGTCCTCTCCCCCTCTGCTCGTTCCTTTGTCTCTGTTTCTGCCTTTCCCTGCCTCCCTGTCTGTATGCAGCCTTTCCCGCCCTCTGTCTTAGTGTGAGGGCTCCGCAAGACAGCGCTGTCTCCTATCTCCTGCTGTCTCCTGTTTGGTATATCTTGCCCCTAGCTTTTTATCTTATTATTTAGCAACAGCACTTGCACGCGTCTTTGCCAATCTCCTCATCCGTTTCCTTCTTTCAGTCCCGGTGTCTCCATCTCTATCTTTTTTTCTGCCTTTGTTTGTCTGCTGCCTACTATTGTCCTCGGCTACCGTGTGGTGTCTGCCTCTCTTAGCGGCATGCCGATCCGTCTCGCCTTCCTGGGGTGTACGTGCAGCAGGGTGGGGCTGAGTGCTGTAGCCGTTCAAAAGGATTTAGTGTTTAGGGTTTACGGGCCGTCTATTTCTATGGCCAGCAACCCCTAAGGGTGCCGCTAGCTAGCCTGTAGACATCTCTGTTTTTCTGTCTCCTCTCTGGGTCCTTCTGTCTCTACACGCCAAGAAGCAAAGGTGAAGTGAGCAGCAGCAGCAAATGCAGCAGCAGTGGGAGTTGCTGCTGGTGTCTCCTGAACGCCCCAGAGCGTTCGTGGTTTAGGGTGTATATATATGAACAACAACAATTGCCAAGCCAATAAGTTGAACAAATATAATATATATATATATATAATATATATATATATATAGGCATGCACCAGACAACGACTAATGAACGAAACAAATAATGGGGAAACTCTAGGCAAACAAATGCAACGAACAAGTGCAGCAAATAGTGATAGACAAGCATATGCACGAATAATGATAAACAGACAAATCCAACAAATAATGATATACAGACCAACGTAACAAATGGTGAGAGACAGGCAAAAGCAACGAGGAATGAAAAGCGAACAAATGCAATGAATAACCATAGACGAACGAGAAAATGCAGCAAATAGTGGATGGTAAACAAGCAAATGCAATGGGCGTGAGTAGACGCCTATGGACACACGTGCATATATATATATATATATATATATATATATATATATATATATATATAT
>NW_013549666.1:74118-80061 GCF_000499425.1 Eimeria acervulina
ATATATATATATATATATATATATATACGTGTGTATATACCGTGTGTATATACCTATATAAATAAGTGTATATATATATATGTATATTTTATTTGTATATATATGGCAGGAGCTGCTAACGGTTTGTTTTGTTTTGGGTTGTCTTGGTGAATTGTCTAAGAGTGTGAAAGAAAAACAAAGAGAGGAGGGGACAACGTGAGCCAAAAGGAGACAAAAAGAAACGAATCCTCGAGAATAATACTAAAAAGAACTAAAAAGAACAAATGCAGATGTCTATGCTCTGCTGCTTCTGTTGCTGCGGCGCTGCTATTGCTGCCTAGCTACTGCCGGCCCTTAGAGGCACCTGCAGAAGCCGAGTTTTGTCTCTGCTGCAGCAGCTGTTGCTGCCGCTGCTGTTGCTGTAGCTGTTGCGAGGGCAAAGTATAAATCCCCCCAGGCTGTGGCTGGGGGGCTGCATTAGCAGAGACCAAAACGGCTGGTTGAGAGCCTGCTTGTGCTGCTGCTGTGCTGCTGCTGCTAGCTGCAGCATGCGCTGCCATGGAGTTAGTCAACTGCAGTGGGGCTCCTCCTTGAGGGTAGGGGATGAAGTGAGGGTTTGAAGTGAAGTTGGCCCTTAATGCAGGGGAGTACTGCGGTGTACAGACACTCGGAGAATGTCCAGAGGAGCCCATGGAGAGCCCATACTGCTGCTGCTGCTGCTGCACTTGCTGCTGCTGGAATTGCTGCTGCTCCTGCAGTTGCTGCTGCTGCATCTGAGCATGAGGGTTTGAAGGCGAAGCTGGAATGTAGGGGTAGGCAGCTTGCAAATGCATATTTGCATACGAACTTCTTTGGGTGTACACACTATAAGAAGGTCCTATAGGATGTGGCGAGCACTGAGGGGAAAATGGTTGCTGCAGTTGCTGCAGCTGCTGCTGAGGCTGCTGTGACAGCTGCTGAGTTTGCTGCTGCAGTTGCTGGGGCCGCTGTGGCTGCTGCTGAGTTTGCTGCTGCACCGGTGTGGAGTTGAATCGATTTGTCTCGCGTTGCGCAGACACAGGCGTATGCAGCAGCGGCTGAGTTGGGGAGACCGCCGGCCGGGAAGAAGAGAGAGAGGCAAAGGAGGTAGGGAAGGCCCTCCCAGGAGGCAACAGCTGAGAGGACAAACAAACAAACGCAAACATATCTCTCTCTTTCTCTCTCCCTCCGTATACATATATATATATATATATATACTGTGCATGTATATGAAAGTACGTATGAATATATATATATATATATATTTATGTATGCTTATATAGACAGACACAGCCGTATGTGTTTGCATGCATGTGCATGCATGCAAGGGCTTGTAAGGAAAAGACACAGAAATGACGGCAGACGGCAAACGCATCAATGGAGACAAACAACAACGAGGGAAACGATCGTTGTAGAAGGAAGAAAAACCAAGACACGATACCGGTACAGTAGCGCTAAGCAGGAGAATACGAGGAGACAACAAAGCGCTTGCAAGGGAGTTAAATGCATGCATGCATGCATGCATGCATGCATGCTTTCCTATTCAACTGCATGCATTCATGCATGCAGCACATGCAGAAGTCATGCTGAAGCACGCGCGCACCTTCTGTGCTGCAGCAGCAGCATCGAGAGTGATAGACGGCAACTGAATGTGTTTAAGGTGATCGAAATCGAGGGTCTCTGCTACTGGAGTAGCAGGGTGTCCGTATATATTTTTGTCTCCTGCACCAAACATTTGCTGTGTTTGCCTTTGCGTTGGAGACAGAAGCGAGAGACAAGGAGACAGCAGAGAATCTTCTCCCCACACACGGGCCCAGCAGTCGTCAGCTGCCTCCCTCGCAGCAGCAGCCGCAGCGGCAGCAGCCGCAGCAGCAGCAGAAGTAGCAGCAGCAGCAGCAGCAGATCCCTGAGCTAGCCACTCTCCCTGAACAGGCTGCTGATAAAAAGAAGAGGCAGGGGAAGACCCTACAAACTCCGCTCGCCGAACCACTGGGGGCGGCTTAGGCACGCGGCACGGGGGGACGAGCTGCAGAGAGACAGAAAACAAAGACGAACAACACCCAAATGCATGCAGGCATGCATGCATGGACACTTGTTGCATGCAGGCAGGCAGACTTTCCGCTCTGCAAGTAGCCCCAAGTATTGTTTATTTATGTGCAACTTGCGAATATAGTGAATGCATCTTTTAATATGGGCGCACATGCAATTCATGAACACATAAAATACAATATTATATGAAGCACCCAAGAAGATGAACCGAATATATATAATATTAAGAACATAAGTGCACAATATACAGAAAGAAACAAACAAATACGGTGTACATAGACCGCGATCTACGGAAAAAGTCGCGTGGGCTCACCCTCGAGTGTGTGTTGTGTTTGGGGGGTGTGTTTGCTATTGTGCATGCATAGGGGGGCATGCATGCACTTGGATGCATGCATGCATTGGAGAGAATGCATGCACCGGGTGGGGGGCCTGTAGAGACAACAGAAGGCCCCAAAGGGCGTTCTTCCAAAGCCCCAATCTCCCCCAACTCCTGCAGTGTCTCGGTCAACTTCCTCAGTGCAAAACCCGTAAAATTTGGCCGAATTCGAATATCCACGTCCTTCAACTGAAGCTGCGAAACAAACAATACACGCATGCATGCAGCGGGTACAGTGCATGCATGCAATCAGGCTTCTGTATTGCATGCACTCAAGAAGGTTCTGTGCATGCATGCATGCATTCATGCACAGAGTCATGCCGATGGGTTTACTGAATGCATGCAGGCGGGTCTAGTGCTTGCATGCAGGTATGTTTAATGCATGCATGTACTCATCTTTACTGCATGCATGAGGGCACGCTTAGTGCATGCAGAAAAGAAAAGGTACAAGCAAAGAACAAATGCAAGTCACACAAGAGACAAAAGATCGCAAACCCCAAACCCTAAGCCCTAAACAACTCACAGTCACAATGCCTGGCAATGGGGTGTAGAGGAGATTCAGCTGCCCGATCCTCCCAAACTCCACCCGAGCTTCCGCATTCGAAGCCTGAACACAACCCCCCACCAACCCTATACCCTAAACCATAAACCCTAAGCCATAGACCCTAAACCGGCTCTGCGCAATTCTACGTGGACTCTAAGCCCAAATCCCATTCCCTAAACCCTAAGCAGTAGATCGAGCCAGAGGGCTGCGCCCGCCTCCTAAAACACCCTAAACCATTATAATCCTTAAACCCCCTCCATGCTTTGAGCATTAGAACCCTTAACCCTGATCTTAAGGCGTAATACCCTAAACTAAATATCTTAACCAGCTCATCAACAAGCAAGTTTATTCTTCAGTTAGCTAGCCACCCACTCCCCGCCTTCATGGGTGCCAAGCTGGCCGGTTAGTTATCTAGCTAGCGAGCTAACACTCACAGCTAGCTAAGTAGCACATAGATATCTATCTGTGTATCTATCTGTCTACCTATCTACCTGTCACTCTACGTATATAGCCAGCTAGCTAGCTATCCAGGTGGAAAGGGATAGAGCTAGCTAGTAAGCAAGATAGATAGATAGATAGTAAGATCGATGGCTAGCTAGCCAGCCATCTATCTTGCTATCTATCTCCGCCAGCTAGCTAGCTAGCTAGCTGGCGGTGAGTGAATGGATAGGCAGGCTTGCCTGGAGCATCTGGTTGATGGACTTTGCATTGAAACGCAAATCTTTCATCTCCAACCCGCGCTCATAGCCGAAAGACAACAAATCCTGACGCCGGACTGAAGACAAAAAACAGCAACACGAACAAAAACACAAACATGAAACAGAAGATAACGAGAGACAAAAGGAGACAAGCGGAGATATATGGAGGCAACATGACAAAACTAGGTAAAAGAGACAAAAAAGGACAAATTTAACAGACATACAGACATATACAAAAGGAGACAGGAAGTGGCAAAAGGAGACAAAAGGAGACAAACGGAAACAGCAAGATCCAATGAGGTAGGCCTTATGGATTATGGTCTAGGGTTTAGTGGTTACACTATTAACTCAAGAGTAGAGGGTTTTGGGTCTAGGGGATAGGCTAGAGGGTTATAGTTGGGTGGTTGACGCGCTTGCGGATCTAAAACCCTAAATACTAAACCCTAAACCGCTGGGGCCAGGAAGGCCCGATGCGACAGTATACCCTAAACCCAAAACCATAAAGCCTAAAGCCTAAAACATCTGTATTATCACCTTCAACATATTTGCAGAGGTGATTCAAAATAAACTGCTTGAGCTGATCCATCTTCGGCAAAGGGGACAAAAGGAGACAAAAGGAAGCAGGCGTGCAGCTGCTAGTCTATGATTTCTCCTTCGTTCTTTCTTCACGTCGGTACCCCCCCCACAAGAATTCTTGCCTGAGGCGCCGCTGCTGCCGAGGCTGCTGCTTGTGCTGCAGGTGGGTCCGCTGAGGGTGCTGCTACTTTTGCTGTTGCTGCGGCTGTTCTGGGTGCTACTCCTTCTGCTGCTTCTGCTGTTGCTGCTGCGGTTGTAGCTGCTGTTGCTGCGGCTGCTGTTGGTGGAGGTGATGATGATGCTGCCGCAGCTGGCGCTGCTGCCTTAGAGCAGCAAGTGCTGCTGTTGTTGCTGTTCGTGCTACCACAGCTGCTGTTGCTGCTGCTCTGTTGAGGAAACCGCAGCAAAAACTTCAGCCCTGAAGGAAGGGTTTCATCTAAATCCTTAGGACACCCCAGCGAGCCGCGGGGGCCTCGGGGGCCCCTGCAGTAAGTTAACCGGCCGGCCAGCAGCAGCAGCGGCAGCAGCAGCAGCAGCAGCCGCAGCAGCAACTGCTGCACAATGAGCAGCAGTTGCAGCCTGCGGATGCCAGGATGTGCAGAGAAGACCACTAGCTTGCTGCTGCAGAAAGGAGACAACAGAGGGCTAGCCGCGAGGCAGGAGGGCCCCCGTGGGGATGGCAGCAAGTGAGAGAAGTGCCGCAATGCCCGCACACAGCAGCAAATAAGTGCTGCTTCTGCTGCAGCTGCTGAAGCAACAGCAGCCAGTAGCACGAAGGAACGATCCAAGGACTGCGAACCGCAGCCGAAGACGAAGGAGCAGCAGCAGCTGCAGCGACAGCAACAGCAGCAGCAGCTAATGGAACGTTGCAACGTTCAGTGAGATCTGTAACTAAGGAGCTTGATGAAGAGACAATTGTTGTTTTTGGCTTCATCTCTTCTCACTGGGAGAACATCTAAGATGTAGTTGCCCCCGCAGCCTCTGCAGCAACATCAGCAGCTGCTGCTGTTCTAAGCAGCAGCAGCAGCTGCTGCTGTTGCTGCTGCTGCAGTCTCGTGGCTTGCTCGAGGCAGAGCGCCAGTGAGAGCTAAGGTTGGAAGCCTGTCTGTGCCTTCTTCACTAAATTAAATAAATATTATAATCAAGTGAATGAAAGAAGAAAACGATTTATTTACAAACTGCTGCTGCTGCTGCTGCACCGGCTGCGGTTGTTTTCAATGTTGCTTCGGTCTGCTGGGGGACCATCGGAAGTACACCGCAGCAGAACAGCAAAGGCAGCAGTAGTATATTTGCATTTGTTTTTTTCCGTTATTAAAAGAATAAAATATATGGTCAACTTAAGCTGCTTTCGGCCCAAATGCGCTACCCGGGCAGCAACGCGTGAGGCGTACATACACCTCACGGGAGAGGCGCAGCTGCCGACTCGCTGGTGTACAGACACCTCGGAGGGAAAGGAAGTAAAGAGATAGGCGGATACTGCCAGTGGCACTTTACACACAATTATGATTTGTTTTGAGATTAAAGGCAGAAAACGCCAGGGAGGCAAACGGGCAGAGGGACAGAGAAATGGGGACGAAAAACGAAAGAGATTGCAAACAGCCCCACCCACACACACACACACACACACACACACACACACACACACACACACACAGAGAGAGAGAGAGAGAGAGAGAGAGAGAGAGAGAGAGAGAGAGAGAGAG
>NW_013549666.1:80161-82714 GCF_000499425.1 Eimeria acervulina
ATAAACATAGCAGAGAGAGAGAGAGAGAGAGAGAGAGAGAGAGAGAGAGAGAGAGAGAGAGAGACAGACAGACAGACAGACAGACAGACAGACAGACAGACAGACAGACAGACAGATAAAAACAACGAGAAACAGAGGCAGAGAAGGACAGGTAAACGAAGAGAACAGAAAAGGAGGAAGACACAGCCACAGCCAACGCGAAGCTGAGGCTGGCTCTCAATCTGTTTCTGTCTATTATCCTGTCCTTCTGTTTCTGTCTCTGTTGCCTCTGTATCCCTGTCTCTGTGCCTGGCCTTCTGTCTCTGTCCTTGTATCTCTCTCTCTTCGGAGTTGAGGTTCGTTCTGCCCGCTGCTGTTACGCATGGCAGTTTATTTTTGCATTAAAAATAAGCTGCCGTAGGTAACAGTAGCAGGCGTCATCACTGCAGTTTGCTGCTCCTTTGCTGCCTCATCTCCTTCAATTGTTTCAGTGGAAATATGCTGCGTCTACATACATTGCTTCGTTTGCTGGCTTTCACCACAGCCTTTGTAGAATATATATAAAATATATATTGTACCACATGCCTGCCCATATATTATAAAAAATACATAAAGTGCGGATCAAATATGTACATATGCATATACATGCATTATATAGGCGTATATACAAATGAACATATTTGTAGATTGGGCATGCAGATAAATGCCGCAAACAAATTAAACAAATTACAAACTGCGAAATATCCCATTCGAGTCTGGATACACCAAAAAGTGAGGCGGCGACTGTTGCGGCACCAGGTGCTGCAAATGAGCAGCAACAGCCGCACCTAGAGCAGCAGCAGCAGCAGAACCTAGAGCAGTAGCAGCAGCTAGACGTGGTGCACAGAGAGGAGGATGGTTTGTGAGGGGTTTGCGGGGAATTTTCTTTGAGCAAAGGACATGAGGCGTTTGAACATTTGAATATACTTTCGGGTTGTTTCATCATTTAGAATATGCGCCACCTGCGATGTGTTCAACTTTGAACGGCCAGCACGTTCATGAATCCCCACCATCGTCACTCCCATTGGCCACGCAGCATTTCCTATAGCCAGCAACATGAACCTGCACATACACCCCAACATAAATACCTGAAACGCGTCGACATACACCTAACTATATTCACCTGAAACAAGTAAGCATACACCGAAATACATACACCAGAGGCGTTGACATACACCGAAAAACAGATGCACAAAGACATACACCGGAGAATATACACCTGAAGCATGTATGCATACACCCAGTCGCTTGCACCGAAAGTGCAGAAGCATACACCGAAACACATACACCTCGAAAGCATGGAGATACACCGATACATGTACACCTGAAACGCATGTACACCGAAACAGATACACTTAGGAACACCTATACATCTGTGCAAAGAAAAAGCAGATGCACACAAACAACCACCAGGCGCGGTGTATGTACACTCGAGTCACATACACATAAACGCAGTTGTTCTTCAGCTGTACATGTACCGCAATGCAAAAGTACAAACCCAAACACCTGCATGGATCCCCCCATCACCCTTAATGCATCAAGCGTACACACAGCTGATACGATGACAAATACATGAAGACAAACGTGGCATGAATACAAGACGAGAAAAATGCAACAAACGCGCGGACTCCTGATGCTAAGGCATCAGATGTCCACAACAAACCCAACAAAGCCCCAAACACACCAAGACCGCATGCCACACGAGAAGCCATGAAAGACTCAAAAGACAAACTCATTACAAAGACACTCTAAACAGATGCCAGCTCCTACACAAACAAGCAAAAAACAATTAGAAGGCAAAAACAAACCGCCAAGGAAGGGAGACAAAGTGGGGAAACCCAGGACAGCCCAACAGAAAAGGAAACGTTAATAGACAAGTGCACATCGTTCGACAAAAAGCCATGCGAGTACAGCAGCAGGAGCAGTTGCAGCAGCAGCAGTTGCAGCAGCAGCAGGAGCAGTCGCTGCTAAGGGAGCAGTTGCGACAGCAGGAGAGGCAGCAGGGTATCTGCCGCGTGTTAGGATTTGCGGCTGCCTACGCTCCGTGGGCGTCTCGATATCTTCTCTCATCGCAGAGCTGGACGATACTAAACAATTTCTCCAAAATGTCCGCCTCAAGGCTGCACAAAGCAACACAGAAAAATGCAAGCGCAAATGCAGGCCCACCCACACTCACACATGCCTGCAGAGGAAGGCTGGAGACAGACTCGGAGAAACAGCAGGACAGAGAAGCAACACATTGGGAGAAGAAAGGAGACAGCAGAAAATACCCACTCTCGTTGCTTCAACTTCTTGAAAAGGGGTTTCAAGTCCTTCTTCGTCTGGCGATGCAAAGCCGTCTGCTGCCGCCCCTCAGCCGTGGCCTTCTCATCCTCAGAGCTGCACATACACCCCAGCTAGCCCAGCAAGAATATCCAAATTTAGCTGCGAATGCATTTGCATGTATGCACACATATGCACATACATGTAAAGCATATGCATGCATTCATGCATGGATACATATGCATAAATGGGTATATATATATATATATATAT